>NC_091283.1:817168460-817185960 GCF_032444005.1 Ranitomeya imitator
AAGAATATGCTCAACTATAGGGAAAAATAAAGAGCATGCTTAACTATTTAGAAGCATGAAGAGCATGCTCAAATATAGAGAAGAATAAAGTGCATGCTCAACGATGTAGCAGAATAAGAGCATACTCAACTATGTATCAGAATGAGAGCATACTCAACTATGTATTATTATTATTATTTATTATTATAGCGCCATTTATTCCATGGCGCTTTACATGTGAGGAGGGGTATACATAATAAAACAAGTACAATAATCTTGAACAATACAAGTCACAACTGGTACAGGAGGAGAGAGGACCCTGCCCGTGAGGGCTCACAATCTACAAGGGATGGGTGAGGATACAGTAGGTAGGGTAGAGCTGGCCATGCAGCGGTTTGGTCGATCGGTGGTTACTGCAGGTAGAAGGCTTGTCGGAAGAGGTGGGTCTTCAGGTTCTTTTTGAAGGTTTCGATGGTAGGCGAGAGTCTGATGTGTTGTGGTAGAGAATTCCAGAGTAGGGGGGATGCGCGAGAGAAATCTTGTATACGATTGTGGGAAGAGGAGATAAGAGGGGAGTAGAGTAGGAGATCTTGTGAGGATCGGAGATTGCGTGCAGGTAAGTACCGGGAGACGAGGTCGCAGATGTATGGAGGAGACAGGTTGTGGATGGCTTTGTATGTCATGGTTAGGCTTTTGTACTGGAGTCTCTGGGTGTTGGGGAGCCAGTGCAGGGATTGACAGAGGGGAGAGGCTGGGGAATAGCGGGGGGACGGGTGGATTAGTCGGGCAGCAGAGTTTAGAATAGATTGGAGGGGTGCAAGAGTGTTAGAGGGGAGGCCACAGAGCAGGAGGTTACAGTAGTCAAGGCGGGAGATGATGAGGGCATGGACTAGGGTCTTTGCGGATTCTTGGTTTAGGAATGTGCGGATCCGTGAAATATTTTTGAGTTGGAGGCTGCAGGAAGTGGAAAGGGTTTGGATATGTGGTTTAAAAGAGAGATCAGTGTCAAGGATTACCCCAAGACAGCGAGCTTGTGGGACTTGGGAGAGTGGGCAGCCGTTTACTGTAATGGATAGGTTCGTTGGGGAGGTCGTGTGAGATGGGGGAAAGATGATGAATTCTGTTTTGTCCATGTTAAGTTTTAGAAATCTAGTGGAGAAGAAGGATGAAATAGCAGACAGACATTGAGGGATTCTGGTTAGTAGGGTGGTAATATCTGGTCCAGAGATGTAGATCTGTGTGTCGTCAGCATAGAGATGATACTGAAAGCCATGAGATTGTATGAGCTGTCCCAGGCCAAAGGTGTAAATGGAGAAGAGCAGGGGTCCTAGAACTGAACCTTGCGGGACTCCGACAGATAGGGGGCGAGGTGAGGAGGTGGTGTGTGAGTGGGAGACGCTGAATGTACGGTCAGAATAAGAATCAGTATCAGAATAAGAGCATACTCAACTATGTATCAGATAAAAGAGCATGCTCAACTGGGAAAAAAGATTAACAGTAGAGAACAGCAAAGAGCATGCTCAATTAAGGAACAAAGCATGAAGAATGTGCAATGTATAAGCGAGAACCTAGACAAACTTTACATACCATGAACTATTATGATAAACTTAGGGCTGTCATTAGGGGATAATAATAATAATAATAATAATAATACATTTTATGACAAAGAAAAATGTTTATTCTCCTGTTCTTTCCTGGTCAATGCTTCATGATGGTACCCTCATATCATCTTCTCTTGCCGCACTGGCTTCAGCTTCTCAACATGAACTGACATCACGCGCTGTTAAAATTTTATCAATTGCGCCACGATTAATCCCCCAAGTACGCTAGAGTGACTTAAATATTTAGCTTGTTTCTTCTCTTATGACTTGAATGCATGTAGAGCATGCAGATTAAGTCCAAAGCACTCAGAAGTAGTTAAATATGTATCCTCCTTGAGCTGTGGGCGATTTCATCGTCTAGGAATCATTGAGTATATTTGGTCATGTCAGTCCCTATTTGTATGACCCGCTCTGGATGTTGGCCTGCCTATGATAACAGGATATCTGCTTCTTTCAGAGGCCGTCTGATTGCTTGCCTCATTTGGCATGGAATGTGATTCTCTCCTTTTCAGCTCCCCTGTTCATTCAGCTTTTTATTGCTGCGTAATTTCCCTATTCTAAAATAGCAGCTCTCCAACCAAAATTACTATGCATTAGGCCGCAGTAGCCTGCTCAAATGGATATTAATACAGTTTATCTCTAAAAGGACGAATAATGTATTTCAAACAGATAAAAGGCCTCCCATTAAATGAGGAATGTTAATATCTTATGGCATAGTTAATATAGAGATATTTCACAGGGGACGCCTGCTTTATGACTTCTGATATAACACGCTGGAAATCTGTCATATCTTCAATGATATAATTGTCTTCCTGCTCAAAGATCTATGGACAATATATATTTTTTTCCCTCCAATTAGTCTGTTTTAGTAAATCACAAGCCTGAAGCCTTGACTGTAATTATTGGAAGGATCACATTTTCACAAAGGAGAATACGAAGACTGATTTTCAGCTTTTATCCTTGGTATCATTATGCATTTGCTTCCAGAACCACCAACTTAAAAGCTGAAAACCATAGTGCCTGAGTAACTTCACTGTAACAGTAGTTCGATGTGTACATTGCCCCGTGCGAGATGTTCTTGGCTACTAGATTAGAGAAAACTCAAGAAAAAAAACAAAATGACCATATTGTTAGGGCTGGCGGAACGCACCGAGTAAATAGTGAGATGATATTTGGTGCGTTCGCAGCCCGGCGTCCACCGTGCAGGAGAGAACCTGCTGCTGGCAAATGGCGGCCCTATAAGGAGGTAGAAGCGAACTCTGTTACTTCACAGAGTTGCCTATAAAGAAAGCACTGTGTCCTATTAACCTCACAGGAGTACACAGCGACTGCCGAGCTGATAGCAGTTTGTGGTCATGCAGTCAAAGAGTCAATCATACAATCTCCTCACTGGAGGAGACGGTATTCTAGTAGCTTATTTCAGCCGGGGCCCTGAATACACACATGAATGACCACATTGGCGCAATACTCATGACATGAATTAATACTAGCGCATGGCCTTGTGGTCATGCGTACCTTTTATAGCTACAGCCAGTACAGGACCTTCCCAGAAGGACCAATGGGAGGCTGTCACAGAAGTTGAGCACCTTCAGGACCTTCCTAGAGGACCAATGGGGTTTGCTGCTGTATCTAAGCATGTGACCCTGGATCTCCAACAAGAGATCTTACCCTGGGCATGCTCAGAAGGGGAAAAGTAGGACTTAAGGTACCTTCACACTAAATGATATCGCTAGCGATCCGTGACGTTGCAGTGTCCTGGCTAGCGATATCGTTCAGTGTGACACGCAGCAGCGATCAGGATCCTGCTGTGATGTCGCTGGTCGGGGCTAGAGGGCCAGCACTTTATTTGGTCGCTGGCTCTCCCGCTGACATCGCTGAATCGGCGTGTGTGACACCGATTCAGCGATGTCTTCACTGGTAACCAGGGTAAACATCGGGTTACTAACCGCAGGGCCGTGCTTAGTAACCCGATGTTTACCCTGGTTACCATCGTAAAAGTTAAAAAAACAAACACTACATACTTACCTACCGCTGTCTGTCCCTGGCGCTCTGCTTCTCTGCTCTGGCTGTGAGCGCCGGGCAGCCGGAAAGCACAGCGGTGACGTCACCGCTCTGCTTTCCGGCCGCTGTGCTCACAGCCAGAGCAGAGAAGCACAGCGCCGGGGACAGACAGCGGTAGGTAAGTATGTAGTGTTTGTTTTTTTAACTTTTACGATGGTAACCAGGGTAAACATCGGGTTACTAAGCGCGGCCCTGCGCTTAGTAACCCGATGTTTACCCTGGTTACCGGCATTGTTGGTCGCTGGAGAGCGGTCTGTGTGACAGCTCTCCAGCGACCAAACAGCGACGCTGCAGCGATCCGGATCGTTGTCTGGATCGCTGCAGCGTCGCTTAGTGTGAAGGTACCTTTAGTCCCAAAGACATCTGCTCGCTGCTGCCCAGTACTGGCTACAATGGCAGAAGCTGGAAAGGCAGCAGTAACCTTTTGCACAGAGTCAGACCGAGCGAAACGCTGGGACCGACATCTCCACTGATCAGGCTCCACTGCGGCAGGACAAGAATGGGAGACCGCTGCGGAGATGGCCCGAGATTCCCCCTGTACAGAGGCGGGAACTCAACCCCTAACACATATGACTTGTAATAGGTGAATAGTACTAGGACATGTAAATAACGCCATTTTGATCAAAAAGCATAAAAGTCATTCTACCATGTCAAGGTGTACCCAATCGAGATGGTCCTATCCTGTCTCAAGTATTAAAAGGTCACCCTGTGTCAGACGACATCAGTGTAGATGGGGGCACAGGAGGACCCAGCCCAAGTGTTGAGACAACTGACCATGGGAAACTATATAGATGAAATGCCTGGCTCATAAAGGGGTGGCATGTCCCTGTTTGTATAAAGTACAAGAAACTACAGCAAAACCAAATACTATATTAGAAATACATATGTGCCCTTACTTACCTTTCCCATTAATTCAATAACTCAATATATCAAGATAAAAAAACACAGGATGACTAACTTTTGCTTGGCTCTATCGGCATTATGTATGCTATATGTGTCTGCATTAGAATGTATTGAATTTGTGAGAAATTGAATTAGCAGAAATGTACATTTGGAGGCATTTGCATTAGTTGGTAGTTGGTTGCAACCATTGATACATATGGCTCATACTAAACATTTTTGATTGGGAAAATTTTTTTTTTTTATGGACATTTTGGTCAAAACAAAAATAAACAAATTTATCCTTCATTACCTTTCGTCTTGGCTCAAGATGTTCTAACATAAGTGGAACGAAATAACCAAGGTTGATATTGCTATAGGTGTCTGATTGAGAACGTATCTACTTTCCATTGTAAAGCCTTTAACAGAATCGTATTGCTTCTTGCCTCCAGATATTGCGGCATAAATGGCTCCAGTTGACCAGCTTTATAAAAAAAATTAACTTTACTCTATCGGGAGTTGGTTCTGCTATTTGTGTCTGTTTGAGAATTTGAGAATGTATAAAATTTTTGCTGTAAGACATTAAAGTAATAATGAAATTCTCAGAAACGTAAGGGTGGACACAGATTACAGAATAGATCTATATCAAACTGTTGCTTAAATTAATACACTAATCAAGGCTCCTACTGTGCAAATTTTGGTAGTTTATGGACACCTTGGACAAAACTATAGACAATATAAATGTTTTTATGAAATGAATAGATGTGTCCTGCCTTACCTTTCTTCTTGACCTGAGATATTCTTAGATAAGCAAGGCAAGATGACTGGCTTTGAAAAACAAAAATCATCTTTACTCTTTCGGACGTTGGTTATGCTATATGTGTCTTATGGAGAATAAATAAAGTCCAAGTGAAATTCACAAAAATGTAAAAGGGGCATATTAGACTGCAAAATAGTTTTTGCCCATAAGACGTTAAAGTGATAATGAAATTCTCCAAAACATAAGGGTGGACACATTAGATCACAGAATAGATCTATATCAAACCGTCGCTTCCATTAATACACTGATCGAAGCTCCAACCATTCATTTTGGCAAATTTTGGTAATTTATGGACACTTTGGACAAAACTATAGACAATATGAAATGTTTTATGAATTGAACAGATGTATCCTTCCTTACCTTTCTTCACAGCTTGAGATAGTCTTAGATATATGAGGCAAAAAGACCGGCGTTGAAAAAAGTTAACTTTACGCTATCAGGCATTGGATATACTTCATGTGTCTTATTGAGAATAACTAAAGTCCTTATGAAATTCACACAAATGTAAAAGGTTACATAGTAGATTTCAATCAAACGGTAGCTTCCATTAATACACTAATCGGAGCTCCAACCGTACATTTTGGCAAATTTTCATAGTTTTTGAACACCTTGGGCAAATCTATAGACAACATGAAACCTTTTATGAAATGAACAGATGTGTCCTTCCTTACCTTTCTTCTTGACTTGAGATATTTTCCGATATAAGAGAAGCAAGATGACTGGCTTTGAAAAAAAAATAGCTACACTCTATTGGACGTTAGTTATGGTTTATGAATCTTATTGAGAATAAATAAAGCCCTTGTCAAATTCACAAACGTAAAAGTTGCATATTAAGTTGCAGCATAGATTTATATCAGACGGTGGCTTCTATTAATACACTAATTGAAGCACCTACCATTCATTTTGGCAAATTTTGGTAGTGTTTGGACTCCTTGGGCAAAACTATAGACAATATGTATATGAATTATTGTGTGAAATAAACAAATGTGCTCTTCCTTGCCTTTCTTCTTGGCTTGAGATATTTTGAAATAAGTGAGGCAAGATGATTGGCGTCAAAGAAAAATAATAATTTTACTCTACATAAAGTCCTCATAAAAATTCACAGAAACGTAAAAGTGGACACATTAGGTTACAGAATAGTTTTCTATTATTATTATTATTTATTGTTATAGCGCCATTTATTCCATGGCGCTTTACATGTGAAGAGGGGTATACATAATAAAAACAAGTACAATAATCTTAAACAATACAAGTCATAACTGGTAGAGGAGGAGAGAGGACCCTGCCCGCGAGGGCTCACAATCTACAAGGGATGGGTGAGAATACAGTAGGTGAGGGTAGAGCTGGTCATGCAGCGGTTTGGTCAATCGGTGGTTACTGCAGGTTGTAGGCTTGTCGGAAGAGGTTGGTCTTCAGGCTCTTTTTGAAGGTTTCTATCAAATAGTAGCTTCTATTAATACACTAATCGAAGCTCCAACCGCACATTTTGACAAATTTTGGTAGTTTATGGACATCTTGGGAAAAACAGTAGATAATATCAAATCTTTTGTAAATTAAGCCATATTAGAATTTATATGGTATATGGGATGTAATATGATTGAGTGATAGCTGCGGGGTACCTCCTACACAGAGATGATAACAGCTGATATCTAATACCAGCGCTCGCGAACAGAGGTTGTCATGCGTTGAGCTCGATATACCGGCACACAGCGCATAGCTTACATATATTACTATAAACACAGTCGGCTGTATTCTTTCATGTAATTCTTCTTCAGCCATGACTCTTAAGTTACCCAAGGCTCCTTTCTCTAATTATCCACGAGGTCAGTAAGCAAAATTGGGAAGACGCTGGGAGATCAATACAAATTATCCCTGAGCAAACCAGTGCTGACAGTTTGAATTGCAGCATATGTTTACCCAAAATCAGGCAATTTATCTTAATATCAGCAAAGTAATGCAGTTCAGGTGAAAGGTCAGGCAATCTCTCCACCTCATAATTACCCAGTTCTAAAACAGGAAAGTGGTATTGATTGGCCTAGCTCAGTACTGTGTGACTGGGACGTGCCAATGCCTTGCCCTGGCTCTGCTGGGCTCTTGGCTTGTAAACTCCGCACACTCGCGATTTATTAGATATGTGGAAAAGGTCTTATGTTTCCTACTTCACTTGAAGAGTTTGCCAGTGAAATCTTTTCTCCTCCTCATGTTGTCGAGCAGCAGGGTGGAAGATCATACTTTTCTTTTTCCACTGTGTTTCAGTCCTTGTAGGGTGGGCATGAGCGTGTTGGGAAATTTACTTTCCCCAATTTATTCTGCACCAGAGTAAAAAACTTCTCGGTTACTGACAGATATGAATTCGGACAATTGTATTATTTTGTTATGATCTTTAGGGTTTATTACTAAACAACTTGAAGGACTCAACTTGGGAGGCTGCTGGATGACACGTGAGAAGACACAGCTCAAGGGCAGGCGCAGACAAGCGTATTTGCTCTCATTGGTCCGATTGTACTAATCACACTGATTAAAGTTTGATCAGAGTAGGATCCAATTTTCTCAGAGAAAGAGAAAATGGGGAAAGATTCTCCATCTTCTCCATTCTAACAGTCTGTGAAAATGGGATTGCACCCAGATGTCATCTGACTCAATGACTTGCATGGCTGACTGCGATCCGATTTTTGAATGCAAATCATGTCAGCTGACATTTTTTTCCTCAAATAAACTCGAGTAAAAAATTGGACATGTGCACAGCCACATAAACTAACATTGGTCCGTGTGCGATCCGATGTTTTGTCATACTGCACTCGGATCAAAAATACGGTTGTCTGTACAAGTCCTAAGGGTTCATTCAGATGATCGGGTTATAGCCGTGTGCTGTCCATGGGTGTGCCGCAGACCTCTCATAGAGAGCACATGCACATCCATAATTACCAATATGCTAGTGCATATGGCCAATTTTCCACATGGTCTGCATGGAAAAAATGGCAGCATGGGTGAATTTGGTCCAACTAGTATATGTAAATAGCAGACAGCTCTTGTACTCATCTGCTTTTCGGGTGAGCTCATGGAGCCGGTCACATCTGCAATTCATTTTCCTTGAGTTTTAGTATGGGTGTCTGAACCCAGCCAAAGGCTTATTAACCATTAATGTTCCATTGGAAAAAAGATGAAAATTAATTTTCCTCCATAAGGAAAAAAAACTACTGCATATTAGCTCAAATGGAAACTTTTCCAAAAGGACAAGAGACTTGTCATTGTCGTTACCGTTTTGGAGGAGTTTCCCATTTGGCCAATACACAATTGACCTGTTGCTTCAGGAGAAGAGCTAAGTTGGAAACTGGAAAACACAAGATGTCACTTGGCAATACGTTCAGGAGGTGGCCAGTTCCCAGTGATGTCCACTAGAGTAAGAAAGTTCAATACTTCTCCACCAGCTTCTCGTGTCGGGGAGAAGGTTGGAATCATCTTCTAGTAGGTCGCCAGTTGACGTTACACATGACTATCGGGAAGGAGAATATCAGCAGCATGAGCTGTACCCCAAGTAACAATAGTGTAGGTAGTTTTTACTTATGATTATTGTAGAGACAAGTATGAACTAAGCAAATTTGTATTGTAGAGGATCATATCAATTCTCGAATAAGTCAGAACCTTTGTAAATAATTACCGAAATCATAGGAAATGTATTAAAACACTCCAATCACAATATTGAATAGTGCTCTCTTAAAAACCCTATAAATTACATCACATCGCACTGCAATAAGAATGAGCGATAGTATCATACCCTCCGTTACCATGTGAAGTGACACATTCAGAATCCAGAGACAGGTCACGATGACACTCTCAATTACATTTACAAAGGGAAGGCCCCATAAGTGCTTCTCAAACGTATGGAAATATCTGTTCTGAGATGAAAGCCTATAGTTATTACGAGTCATAAAGCCTGCATTAAAGCTTCTATCACCTGTCACTAACATTTGCATGAAATCAATAGCATAAAGCCATCTATCTTTTTCTTGACCACCTTTCATCATGCTGGCTTCATTAAGTCAAACAGTCACAGTAATTAGATAGACGCAGGAGAAACTCTAGCATGTTACAAAAGCAAGGGAATATCTTGTCATCTAGTTCAGGACAGATGCTGAGACATTTATGAAAACTGATAAAGAGGTAACTGCAAAAATGACCTTTAGTCAATAGCACATGTGCAAGATTTTTTTTCCCCACTATGTCTATTTATTAAAGGCTACAAACAGGCTCCTTATTTAACTGAAATATAGACAAGGTCCAAGTCCAAACCCATGCTGCAATTTTTATACATTTATTACAATAATACCAACACATTTCTGCATTTGAAGTGATGTAACTTTTTCATTGTTCTCTTTTTCCTGTAAAATAATGCAATTTGCCCCCCAAAATCCAGAAAGTTTGTTTTTTGGCAACAGTTGAACCACGGTTGAGTCTTGTTGTAATGCCATGATGTGTGCATGATGTTCCATCGTAACATTGAATTCTTGATGTTGCATTGCCAAAGCTGCCATGTGGACTTATCCTTAGGATCTAGAATAATACCAAAACAAATAGTGGCCGATCCGTGAAGACTGGCATTATAAACGCTGACCGTTATGAAGAGCTCGCTATAGTATGATGTGTAGAATTCACTATGAGGCGCCCGCCACTTAATGAATTTGATTCATCTTACCATGTGCCACATTAGGAATATTACTCCAGTTGGGAGCTAGAATATCACTTCTGGCATGAGAAAGATGGACAGGCGGGTGTAACCATGCATCACCCCGGCTCCTTACCAAGTCTACCCATTTTGGCAGAGCCGTTTCAAATTGATGTAAAAATACCAGAAATCGCAAAATTTTAAGGTGGAGTTTCACAAAAAAATTTCTACTTTTTCTGGCAAAGGAGCTTTGAGAAATTGGGGTCATTGTCTACATCGGTCGTCTATGAGGACTCATTCTCTTTGGTGTCCATATCTAGGACTATGCAAGAATTCATAGTCTGGTTTGGTCATCCATCTTGACTATTTGCAGGCCACTCTTAGGGTTCATGTCTAGGACTATATCTTATTCTTAGTCTGAGTTGAGTAATCATCTGTGGTATTTTTTATAATTCTAGTAGGACCCAGATCATTGACTATAGCAACATTCATAGTTTGGGTGTGTAGTCCATCTAGGTTGACCCGATGCATTGTCCCTGATGCTTCTCATACTGGTGTAGATCGTCGGTGATTTTCCATACCTTGTGTACTGTCTCTGTTCTAACTGAAAATGAATACTATCATAATTAATAAATAACTCCTTAAGAAATCTTTTTATTAGGTAAAATCTTTTATTTTTTTGCCCAAGTCCAAGTTGTCATCTGAGACTTTAGACTTGAGCACCAATGTTAGACCGTAGGTACTGACATGACAAATTGTCCCCGCAGTCACTGCTGACAGCATCTGATGATTAATGACCTGATTATGAAGTGGGTCCTATATATATGGAATATGCATCAGAGAGAGTTAGGACTTCTGCCGTGTCACAGATGCCAAGATATTTTTGAAAAGCCTTTGCATTTGCTGTAGACAGGAACAGAAGAAAAAAAAACGCAGAAAAAGCCGTGTCATGTAAAATCAATACATTGGATCAATTCTTTATTAACAAGAAAATGTCTTACTGCACATTCCTATGTGGACCTTTGTCTCCGGAATACATGATGGAATGTCAAATCAAATTGCAGTCTTCAACTTTCTGTCATGTTATCGAGTGCACACAACGGACGACTCTCTGCAAGATGAGTGCTCAATTGTTTAGACAAATAACTTGGACACTTTTTAGTCATCATAGCTAATAATTCTGTTTTTCTTATTTTAAGTTCATCATCCTTTACCGTGTTCTGTAAGACTGGTCAGATTCAAGTAGACTAGGAATCAATGGACAAAAATGACTTCGTAGAGAATTCATCTATTCCAGCTTCTTTGGCTACAAATACCAACAATCGTTGGTTGTCTTGTTACTGAAAGAAGCACTATCATCAGAATGTTATCCTCTTAATAACTTGTTATCATCATATTATACAGCACTGTGTACTTACAATTGCTCATTTTGCCTTTCTACCCAGTTTATTCTTTTCTTTTCCATTTGGTCTATGACATCACGTGATTAAAATCAGACTAGCTGAATCTTCTTAGCTCTATGTAGAAACAGGAAGTTGCTTTTCTCTGCATGAGTCATCACTGCAAAAGTCCTTGGCAGGGGAGAGGAGGAAGTAGCTGGGTCAGGAGCTGAAGAGGAGGATGACTCATGCAGGGAAAAAAGACTTCCTGTTTCTACTTAGAGCAGAGGAAAGAGAAGAATTAACTGGGTAGAAAGGTAAAATGAGCAATTGTAAGTACACAGGGCTGTATAATATGATTACAATAAATTAAGAAGAGAAAAATGTGATGGTAAGAGGAGTGCTTCATTAAAGTGACCAGATCTGCCAGTTTTGGATGGACCAGCCGGTGATACAATGTGCATGGGGGTGTTTTAGGTCAGTGGAGGAAAAGGGATCTGAATGTTTGACTTCAGTATTCCTAATATTTTTTATCTTAATGGGTAATCATTGTTTTAATTAATAGTACAAGAGAAAATTAGGAACATTGTAATATATCTTATAAGAGAAATCTTCTTTCTCTTCCTGGGCTAATCATTCATTCTTAAATTTAAGGGTAAAATCTGTATTCAGCGAACACAGATTTTCCCATTATTGGGATAGGAGATGACAGTTGGTGTACATAAAGTTCCATGGAGAAATGTAATTATTGGTTAAGAATGTCTTATCTACCTCTAGCTCCTCCATCCTCCATAGAATTTTATAATCACCAACTGTCATCTTCTATCTCAGTAATGGGAAAATCTGTCTTCACTGAATACAGATTTTCCGCCTGAATTGAGAATGAAAGATCCATCCAGGTGGAGAAAGAAGCAAATTTTTCTGATAAGATATATTCCAGAGTTGCTAATCCTCTTGTGTACTATTGATTTATTAAATTAAAATGAAAATGATAGTTACTTTTTAAGAGTTTCCTTCCCTCTCCCTATTAAGAAAACGCACACACTTGGAATATTGGAGGTTTCGAGAAAAAGCTGTTGTTGACCAATCTAACTTTGTCAGATGTTTGACCCACAACGATCAGCTGTAATCTGTAGGGAAACCCAACAGAAAGTGTTTAATTCCCCTACAGCACCATCATAGTGTAAAAATGGAGGAATACATGGTCAATGGACCTTCCATGGAATGCAAAGTCCAAGAATGTGAAAAACTCTTTGTAGCTGCACTCCACTTTGGCTCATTGATGAGGGTCTTTCTGCTACTAACTTCCAAGTTAGACAACACCATAATACATTTCCAATCCATTTGGACTACACATGCTTCTAACAAAAATATTGACAACATTTCCAAAAATTTGGTATCATTCATTGGCAAACGTGAAAGAGGTTTTATTCGAGGCGCCAATCCGTTATCCTAGCGATCTGACTGACTGATCGGCCCTAAGCATCTACGGTTGACTTTAGTTTCCAGTTGAGCAATGAGTAATCGAGACGTATTCTTCTGTCGGAAAGAAAAAGAACAAGCTACAATGATAAATGTTTCACTTTTCACTATAGAGTTACCGAGATAAAAAATGATATCTGTAACACGGAGTAATATACACTAATAAGTATTTTTATCTTAACTCTAGCGCTTTGGCCTCCAGGCTTGTTTTTTTTTTTTTTTTGTTGGCGTCTGCCAGTGCTATAATAAAACCCTACGACTTCTTCTAAAGCTTGTTAAACACAATGTGTGGAGTCCAACACACTCACGATCATGATTCATGCACTGTACACCGCGGCATATAGCGTTGATTTACGACCAGGCGCAGTTCATAGTCAAAATTACAATTTGAGGGGGGTGGGTGGGTGAGATTAATTACTATTTGTGGTCTGTAATTTCACCAGGCTAGTGGATTGCAGCAGTAGAATGATAGTGCCTTACATCAGTTTGTAGTCAGCCATTCACAGATTATTAAAGCTGTGCAAGATTAAGTGCTCCTCCTGCCTAGTTTGTGCTCAGGCAATATGCTAGACAAAAAAAGACCGCGGGGATAAATCTGAAACAGGCAATAGCCGGGCATATGTCATAATTGCCAGTTAGCCGTAAATTTGCTGCTAGTATGGAATACTCTGCTTGATAGAGCCATCATATCATGTCTGTGCAGTGCTGTGTATGACCTACTGATCTCGCCTTCAGCTCTTGCTTGTTCTTCTCATTCATTTATTTGTTTACAAAGTCATATTGTATTGTGATATTGTCGGGGAGAGGGGTCATTTTTTGGAAAACTTTATGCGGTTATTTAGGGTGAGTGGTTCAGTATAACATCCCGTAGAGGCACAGTATCCGGAGGTGTAGAAAAGTGCTACGTATCGCTGTAAATATTTTGGATTATTTTATGGATTACTATGTTTTTGTGTGGATATAGTTGTAAGGTTAGTTGGGTAAATCTAATCGGAAAGTTTTCTTTTTTCCAGCACTGAACGAACCAACCATAGACTATGGATTCCAGAGATTACAAAAAGTTATTCCAAGACATCCAGGAGACCCTGAACGGTTACCAAAGGTCGGTAATACACTATTACTTATTTACTTACAAATATTTCATTGGTTTGATAGATAATAGATAGATAGGTGGATGGATAGATACAATTAGAAATATAGGTGCAACACTACCAATTAATTAATAATAGGGTGGAAAATCTTCCTGGTACGATCAATCCTCCAAAATATCCCCCAAAATTTAGGCAGCACACCAATGTGAAAAAAATAGAAAGTTATTCAATGGCCCATAGTGGCGACATTTCAATCCACATGAGGTCCTTTCTCAAGCAGTCCTCTTATGGACCAAAATTTTGCCACTATGGGCCATTAAATAATTTTCTATTTTTTAATATTGATGTGCTAACTCCATTTTTTTGATCAATAGATAGTTAGATTTAAAAAAAAAATGAAACAGCACACTATATATCAAACACAGTGGATGCAAAGCCTCCCAAGAAAATTATCCGTTATTTGCAAAAACATATAAAGAAGGAAAAGCAGGCAGCACTCCAATATTTACCACAAAGTAAAGTTACTTAACCCATGTGGCATGGTGCCATATCTCTTTTACTTCATCTGTTGGTGGTGAGTTTGGAGGCCCACATAAATTAGTTTGCTAGCCAATCCCAATATCGGCAGACCTTAGTCTCGTGTACAATTTTTATATGCATGGGGGGCCTTAAAGAAGCACATCTCCTCCCATCAAAATTTTTATGCTCTTGCTATATTACAGTCATCATATTATATAGCACTGTGCACTTACAATTGCTCATTTTGCCTTTCTACCCAGTTAATTCTTCTCTTTTCCATTAGGTCTATGACATCACGTGATAAAAATTAGACTAGCTGAATCCTTCCAATCTCTATGTAGATACAGGAGGTCTCTTTGCCTTGCATGAGTCATCAATACAACTACAATTCTACATCACTGCCAAGCCCCTGCCAGGGGGGAGTAGCTGAGCAGCTGGGTCAGGAGTTGAAGAGGGGGATGACTCATGCCTGAGGAAAGAGACTTCCGGTTTCTGTATAGAGCTTAGATTCAACTGGTCAGTTATTAATCACGTGATGTCATAGACCTAATGGAAAAGAGAAGAATTAGCTGGATAGAAAGGTGAAATGAGCAATTGTAAGCACCCAGTGCTATAAAATATGATTATTGCAATATATTAAGAGGATAAACACTTTGATGGGAGTGTTTCTTTAAAGCTTTGTAAAATATTTTGAGAGATTTTGTTCTACAAACATATGACGTGAAGTCAGACAGTCTGCTATATACGTCGTACTAACATTGTACCGTTACGTCAGCCTACACCTTCTTTTTATTTTTAGGCTCTTATTACGTGCCAGTAGTGTGAGGCACTCTCTGCCTCACATCTCAAAAAATTCCGATAGATTGCCTGGAAATAAGACTGCCACCCTTTACCTTGTACAGAACGCTATTCCGAGTGTTTTAATGTAAAAATTAGAATGAAATACAATAAAATGTTGGCCGCATTTTTATTATTGTAAAGATTGATCGGTAGTTACTTCTGATTCCGGAAATTCTTGCAATAAAGCCCAATCGTTACAAAAGCGGAGAGTTTCTGTATGTAGTGGTGGAATAAATCAAAGATAACACTTCTTAAAGAAATAAGAAAGGGTAGGGGGGAGTGATACAAGTATTTCGATTCTGCGAGGGGAACATAAACTTCCTGCATAATGAAATAGTTCAATTAAACATTTTCCACTCCAGTAGCCTGTAGTGATTTCCATCTAACCAGCCCCACTCTGATCTGTGATTATGTGACTCTTGTTTTCCTTTCATTTTCTAAAGCTCGATTCAGTTTAATCTTTTGTTTACAAAGGTTTTGTTATAAGTCCCTGACTTAGCAAGCGAGCAAATGAAGTCCACATATTAATATCTAGAGGGACTTTTCATTTAAATGCACCAGACAAAAGCTGCCGGTTGTTGTTTATGCACATGAATCATCACGTTGCACAGGATGGATTCTGATCTATATCATTTCCGTGGCTTTTGGAAAGGCGTGATTTGTAGTGATTCAAGATCTTCTGAGCTGTTGTGAAGAAGTCAAAGTTGAATTTTTTTTATTTCTTTTATTCAAGGAGTGAGGGTCCATGTGCCCCTGGTACTGGCCTGGGTATTTTAGATATAGGGCAAGGGCAACATGCCAGAGAGAGAGAGCCAGTAAATTACACCTCTCCTCGTGCTACAAAATGATTATCTAGGCTGTCATGTATGATGAACATAGGACTTCGTAAACCAATTTCAAGGTCGGATTATGTATTTTACCGGCTCATATTTAGCAAAGAGGGATTGTGTGATAACATTTTGGGCCCCAAGGCTAAAACAAGTAATATCACTAAATGTGTGCACCAAATGTGAAATGATCAGGCTAGCCATGCGCATTACATTAATACCAGCTGGTGAGAATGTGCTACCACCCAATGTTTATTGGGGACTTCCAACAGCACATGTCCAATCCTTGTCTTATTTGAGGAGACAGGCCTTATGGGCCAGTGGGTTACTTCATTCATCCCATGTTAAACATCCGCACCGTTGGCCGGAATGGGGGAGTCGGGAGACATAGTTGTATCTGAAGCATAGCATAATACCAAGCTGGTCATAGAATTTAGAATAATATTATCCAGCAAGAATGATCTTCCTTTCAAGTTATATTGGGGTCTTTCAACAGTATATTTTGAAGGGAACAGGATCAGGAAGTGGTATATCAACATTAGTCTCTTGTTCTCAGAGCAGACAGGCAACCACCGGGCAGTGCCTGAAGCCGATCACCTCAGCCAACTTCCCCGAACACAGGAGAACTTAGTCTCTATTACTCAAGGTACCTTCACACTGAACGATATCGCTAGTGATCTGTGACGTTGCAGCGTCCTGGCTAGCGATATCGTTGAGTTTGACAGGCAGCAGCGATCAGGATCCTGTTGTGCCATCGTTGGTCGTTGCAGAAAGTCCAGCACTTTATTTCGTCGCTGGACCTCCTGCAGACATCGCTGAATCGGCGTGTGTGACGCCTATTCAGCGATGTCTTCACTGGTAACCAGGGTAAACATCGGGTTACTAAGCGCAGGGCCGCACTTAGTAACCCGATGTTTACCCTGGTTACCAGCGTAAAAGTTAAAAAAAAACACTACATACTTACCTTCTGCTGTCTGTCCCCGGCGCTGTGCTTCTCTGCACTGGCTGTGAGCGCCGGCCAGCCGGAAAGCACAGCAGTGACATCACCGCTAGGCTTTCCAGCCGCTGTGCTCACAGTCAGTGCAGGAAAGCACAGCGCCGGGGACAGACAGCGGAAAGTAAGTATGTAGTGTTTTTTTTTTTACTTTTACGATGGTAACCAGGGTAAACATTGGGTTACTAAGCGTGGCCCTGCGCTTAGTAACCCGATGTTTACCCTGGTTACCGGCATCATTGGTCGCTGGAGAGCTGTCTGTGTGACAGCTCTCCAGCGACCACACAGTGACGCTGCAGCGATTCGGATCGTTGTCTGGATTGCTGCAGCGTCGTTTAGTGTGAAGGTACCTTAAGACATTGGCC
>NC_091283.1:818450960-818648460 GCF_032444005.1 Ranitomeya imitator
TGTGCAGCCTGCACTTCTGAGCCGCAACTGGCGGTGTTGGAGCCCAGGAATAGCAGTTCAGGTGGTAGAAAGATGAACACATCAGGAGACCTGGATGACACCCAATTACTTAATCAGGCAGAGGAGTGGCAAATTCCTGCGAGATCCAGGCCTGGTTCATTTTCAGGAAAGTAAGCCGGTCAACGTTATCGGAGGATAGTCGCATGCGACGGTCTGTTAGTACACCACCTGCGGCACTAAAGACACGTTCCGATAAGACACTAGCCGCAGGGCAAGCCAGCACCTCCAATGCATACTGGCTTAGCTCTGGCCATGTATCCAGCTTAGAGACCCAAAACTTGAACGGGGAAGAGCTGTCTGGGAGTACAGTAAGAGGGCAAGCCATGTAGTCTGTCACCATCTGATGGAACCATTGCCTCCTGCTGACTGGAGCCGCCGGTGATGGTGTAGACATTTGGGGTGGGCACACAAAAGTGTGCCAGAGTTGTGCCATACTGGGCTTGCCTTGGGCAGAGGCACTGCTTCTGCTCCCTCTTTGTGCAGAGCCTCCTCCTCCACTGCCTCGATGCACTGAGCTGCTTTGTAAAGCACTAGCAGCACTCCTCTCAGTTGGACTGGAGAAGATGATGGAATTCACCAGTGTGTCGTGGTACTCCCGCAATTTACGCTCCCGGGTCAACGCTGGGATGAGGTTTTGGACGTTGTCCCGGTAGTGAGGATCGAGGAGGGTGAACACCCAATAATCAGGCATGTTGAGAATGTGGTCGATGCGGCGGTCGTTTCTCAGGCACTGCAGCATGAAATCCACCATGTGCTGCAGACTGCCAACTGGCCCAGAAACGCTGTCCCCTGCTTGAGACATGATCTCTGCCCGCTCGTCATCACCCCACCCTCGCTGTACACACTGACCACTGGACAATTGTGTCGCTCCCTCCTCTAGACGGAGCTCTTCCTCCTCCATTGACTCCTCCTCATCCTCCTCACAAAGTGGCCCCTGCGTACCCCTTTGTGAGGAACCATGTGGCGCTGACTCTCCAGAAGCTGATGGAAAAGGTGACTCCTCATCCTCCACCTCTTCCACAACATCATCCCTTAACCCTTGCAAAGTTTGCTGAAGCAGGCAGATAAGGGGGACAGTCATGCTGACTAGTGCATCATCTGCACTTGCCATCCGCGTGGAATAATCAAAAGGACGCAAAACCTGGCAGACGTCCTTCATAGTGGCCCACTCTGTGGTTGTGAAGTCTGATCGGCGCTGACTGCGACTTCTTTGCGCCTGATGCAGCTGGTACTCCATAACTGCTTGCTGCTGCTCACACAACCGCTCCAACATATGTAACGTGGAATTCCACCGGGTAGGTAGGTCACATATGATGCGGTGTTCCGGAAGGCGGAATCGGCGCTGCAGAGCAGCAATGCGGGATCTTGCCAAGCTGGAACGCCGCAAGTGAGCACACTCTAGGCGGACCTTGTGCAGCAGGGCATCAAGATCCGGATAGTCCCTCAGAAAACTCTGCACAACCAAATTGAGCACATGTGCCAGACATGGGATGTGAGTGAGGTTGCCAAGGGCAAAAGCTGCCACCAGATTTCGGCCATTGTCACACACTACCATGCTTGGCTGGAGATTCGCTGGCAGTAACCACACATCGCTCTCCTGCTTGATGGCATTCCAGAGCTCCTGCACTGTGTGGCTTCGATTCCCTAATGAAACTAGTTTCAAGACGGCCTGCTGACGTTTGGCCACGGCTGTGCTCATGTCGGTCATAGGTAAACGTTCACGGGTCCATGTGGAGGTGGACTGTGACGGATCCTGCAGAGATGATTCTGAGGAACTTGTGTAAGAGGAGGAGTCAATGCATACAGACTGGATTCCTGCAATCCTTGGAGTGGGCAGGACACGTCCTGCGCCACTCGCACGATCTGTACCTGGCTCAACAACATTAACCCAATGGGCAGTGAGGGAAACTTATCGCCCCTGTCAATGCTGACTGGTCCACGCATCGGTGGTGAGGTGGACCTTGCTACTGACGGTGTTTATTAGCGCATGTTTTATGTTTCCCTCAACATGCCTGTGCAGGGCAGGGACAGCTTACCTGCTGAAGTAAAAGCGGCTGGGCACCTTGTACTGTAGGACTGCCAATGCCATCAAGTCACGGAAGCTGTCAGTCTCCACCAGCCTGAATGAGAGCATTTCCAGGGACAACAGTTTGGCAATGCCTGCCTTCAGAGCCTGTGCTCGGGGGTGGTTGGCCGAGAATGCCCACCTTTTCTCCCATGCCTGTACTACCGATGGCTGTAGAGTAGACTGGGAGTGTGAGGATGACTGGGAAGGTGGTGCTGTGGGTGGAATTACACAAGGTCTCTGGACAACAGTGCCAGAGGTTCTTCCATGGCGATCCTGGGAGGAAGCCAAACCAGCTGTGCGTGAGCTGGAGGAAGAGGCAACACGAGCTGAAGAGGTGGTAGCTGCCGCTGTTGGTTGGCCTACATCTTCAGTGTGTTTCTGTAACTCCACCGCGTGCCTGGTCCGCACATGTTTCCACATATTTGTGGTATTGAGGTTGCTGACATTTTTCCCTCTTTTTACTTTCTGATGACACAGCTTGCATTTGACAAAACAAATGTCATCTGCAACTGTGTCAAAAAAGGACCAGGCACTGCAAGTCTTGGGAGCGCCCTTTTTGGCTTTGGAAAGCGACAGGCTCCTAACGGGTGCCAAAGTGGAGGCTACAGGCTCCGCAGTCTTCCCCCTCCCTCTCCCTCTTTGGCCCGTAAGGGGAATCTCTTCCTCAGAGCTGCTCCCACCACCTTCCTGTTCCTCGCGCCACGATGGGTCAACGACCTCATCATCTCCACTACCCTCTGCCACCAACTGCTCCTCCTGGGTAGTCTCGGCAGCACAGTACGCACCAGAAAGCGTCACCTGAGTTTCATCATCAGATGCGTACTGCGCTGTGGTCACCGGAGGCACTGGCCCACCCGCCTCTTCAGAGTCAGAGAGACAAAGCTGTTGGGCATCACTGCACACTGCCTCTTCTTCCATTTCTCCAATGCTGCTTGGCTGGCCCCCTGTTTCCAAGCCAAGAGATTCAGAGAACAGAAGTAGAGACGGCTCCTGTCCTGGGCTCTCTGACTGCCTGGCCAATTTGGCAGGTGGTGAAGAGACAGATGGCTGCTCTCCAGTGCTCTGTGCCTGAGAGGATGTGGCACTAACTGAAGTCGATGCCGAGGCATTAGCTGCCATCCACCCGACAATGGCTTCAATTTGGTCTTCACGCAGCAGCGGTGCACGGTGCTCTCCGACAAAGCTGTGCATGAAGGACTGTTCCCTGCTGAAACTGAGTGACGACGAGTCACCGGTGCCCGCAGCAGGCACAGAATCACCACGTCCTCTCCCTGCTCCTCTCCCTGCTCCGCGCCCACGCCCACGTGCCTTACTCCCTGCCCTCTTCATCTTGGTTGACAGATAAAGATAAGCAGAAAAGTACTAAGGCCTTAGTGTGCTTATTCCTGAAATGCTCCTCCTAACAGGTGTAAGAAACACTAATGTTGTAAAGTGTGGACTAAACTTTATTATTTTTCAAATGTGGCCTACACAAGTGTTAAGTTGTGTTTGGTGAACTTTCCCTTTTTTTTTTTCTGCAGATCGGACTACAGAGCAAGTTTAACTCACACGGGGACCGTGCAGACAGCCGTAAACGGCACTGCAAGGCCCCAAAACCCTCCTCTAGGTTATCCTATGTAGTGTTTTTCCACTATTCAGCTGGAGATGGGTGGAAAGACACTAATAGGAATTTTTTTTTAAAATTTTAAACAGGCTGCACTATTTGAAAAAAAGGAAATTTTTTTTCAAGGTATGAGGCAGTAACGCACCCTGAGCTGAATCCAACCGGCTATGGCTGCACACAGACTACAGGGCGAGCTGCGCTCACACAGAGACCGTGCAGGCAGCCGTAAACGGCGCTGCAAGGCCCAAAAAACCCCCTCTAGGTTATCCTATGTAGTGTTTTTCCACAATTTAGCTGGAGACGGGTGGAAAAACACTTATAGGAATTTTTTTTTAAAATTTTAAACAGGCTGCACTATTTGAAAAAAAGGGAAATTTTTTTCAAGGTATGAGGCAGTAACGAACCCTGAGCTGAATCCAACCGGCTATGGCTGCACACAGACTACAGGGCGAGCTGGGCTCACACGGAGACCGTGCAGACAGCCGTAAACGGCGCTGCAAGGCCCAAAAAAACCCCTCTAGGTTATCCTATGTAGTGTTTTTCCACAATTTAGCTGGAGACGGGTGGAAAGACACTAATAGGAAATTTGAGAAAAAATGTGCAGCAGGCTGCACTATGAGCAAAAAAGGACAACTGTGTGAGGCAGTGTGAACTCCCCCTGAGCTGAATGCAACCGGGTATATGGCTGCACACAGACTACAGAGTGAGCTGCACACACACACACACAGAGACCTTGCAGAACGCTGTTAAAACAGCGCTGCAAGGCAAGAGCAAGGTGAACAGTGAAGAACACACAGCGTTTTGCTAAATTAGCCTTGGGAAAGGAAAATAAAGCAATTAGCTATCTCAACTGGCCCTCAGTTAGAACACAGCGTCCTGTCCCTAACTGAAATCACAGCAGAGTGAGCGCAAAATGGCGGCAGCGTTTTTTATAGTGCAGAGTGACATCATTTCAGCAGCCAATCACAGCCTTGCCAGTACTTACATGCCCACCATGCTAAACAGGATGTGCCCACACTTCCATTCATTCCTCATTGGCTGCTGCGTTCATTTTGAATTCTGGGAACTTCCGATTCCGGTATCCGATACGTGGGAAGTATCGGAATTCGGTATCGGAATTCCGATACCGCAAATATCGGCCGATACCCGATACTTGCGGTATCGGAATGCTCAACACTACTGATCAGAGATACAGCCAAGAGGCCCATGATCACTCTGGATGAACTGCAGAGATCTACAGCTGAGGTGGGACAGTCTGTCCATAGGACAACAATCAGTCGTACACTGCACAAATCTGACCTTTATGGAAGAGTGGCAAGAAGAAAGCCATTTCTCAAAGATATCCATAAAAAGCATTGTTTAAAGTTTGCAACAAGCCACCTGGGAGACAACATGTGGAAGAGGGTGCTCTGGGCAAATGAAATCAAAATCAAACTTTTTGGCAACAATGCCAAACGATATGTTTGGCGTAAAGGCAACACAGCTCATCACCCTGAACACACCATCCCCACTGTCAAACATGGTGGTGGCAGCATCATGGTTTGGGCCTGCTTTTCTTTAGCAGGGGCAGGGAAGATTGTTAAAATTGATGGGAAGATGATGGAGCCAAATACAGGACCATTCTTGAAGAAAACCTGTTGGAGTCTGCAAAAGACCTGAAAAGACCTGAGACTGGGACGGAGATTTGTCTTCGAACAAGACAATGATCCCAAACATAATGCAAAATCTACAAAGGAATAGTTGACAAATAAACCTTTCCAAGTGTTTGAATGGCCAAGTCAAAGTCCAGACCTCAATCTAATTGAGAATCTGTTTAAAGAGCTGAAAACTGCTGTTCACAAACGATCTCCATCAAACCTCACTGAGCTCAAGTTGTTTGCCAATGAAAAATGGGCAAGAATTTCAGTCTCTCGATATGCAAAACTGATAGAGACATACCCCAAGCGACTTGCAGCTGTAATCGCAGCAAAAAGTGGCGCAACAAAGTATTAAGTTAAAGGGGCCGAATAATATTGCAGGCCACACTTTTCAGTTTTTGAATTTCCACAAAAATTTAAAATAACCAATAAATTTCATTCAAATTCACAATTGTGTTCCACTTGTTGATTATTCTCAACAAATTTACATTTCTTAACTTTATGTTTGAAGCATGATATCAAAAATAGGAGAAGAAGGAGCATACCGTAGACAATATATAATTAAATCTTTATTAATACATAAAAAAGCATTAAAATATAATCAGTAATAGGTCACAGTATATACGTTCCAATGAACAGCAGAAGAGGGGACAGTCACTCCAAATGACCCCTAAAGATAGTGCAGGGGGAATTCCACATATAGTGGGTAAAATACACTGTACTCCCCAGCAGCACTGTAAAAGCAAGGCAGGACCAGGGTAGGGCAGAATAAACATCTATCTGATGTAAAACAAAGCCCACATGGGCTGCACGTGCATGTAGATTAAAGTAATAACGCCCTACCAACATGGACTCACCAGGATAAGGTGCAAAGGGGTACAGAGGAGCGACCAGCCAGGAATAGAGACCCCCGACGTACGTTTCGCGGCGCTAACACGCCGCTTCCTCAAGGGAGTGTCCCTTGAAGCATGATATGTGGGAAAAGGTTGAAAAGTTCCAGGGAGCCGATTACTTTCGCAAAGCACTGTAATTTTAGTGTGCTATTGTCCAGCCAGCCTGTTCAATATTTGTGGTCTATCAAAGCTACATAACACTAGAAAGTCAAAATGACCAAATCCTAAATATATCAAATGTACAATAAATGTAGTATAGGATTATATAGACACTATATAGCCTACTAGTGTATCTAAGTCATTGACACAAATACCCATGAAAGATCAGAGAGGAGTAAATAGTAGTCAATAAATGAATAAATAGAGAAATGGTAGGGTACAATACCTAACTATGGAGCTGGAGCACAGTGTGTGGATAGATGGCGCTTCCCCTCACCCCAATGTACATTTCGCCGTCGCTTCTTTCAGGGGCGTGTCTGGTTGAGGAGTGACATGATCTTTTATATCCTCTGGCACCAATGAAATGGGGTCTGCTAGTGGGGGGGGGTGATCTAATTGGTCCTCCAGGCACTGTTGGCACATGAAGCTCCTGGTGAGAACTCCACGGAACGCATGCTGGAATGCATGCGGTCGGTAAGTGGAGTGCTCAAGGAAGTGTACAGGGCTGCGAGGTTAGCGAACGCGCACTGCCCAGAGCCAAGTAAGGCTGATGAAGTGATGTGAAGGGGACAGAGACAGGAGCCTGGCTTATGTGAGCAGTGTCCATACGAGAGCTTGTCATCAACTGCAATATGAAAGAGAGATACATGCAACACTACTTGAGATAATAAGATACAGAGGTGCATAAGGATCTGTTTGAGGATCTGTTTATACCAAGGAAGGTGACGGGCACAAGGGGGCATTCTTTGCGCCTGGAGGAGAGAAGGTTTTTCCACCAACATAGAAGAGGATTCTTTACTGTTAGGGCAGTGAGAATCTGGAATTGCTTGACTGAGGAGGTGGTGATGGCGAACTCAGTCGAGGGGTTCAAGAGAGGCCTGGATGTCTTCCTGGAGCAGAACAATATTGTATCATACAATTATTAGGTTCTGTAGAAGGACGTAGATCTGGGGATTTATTATGATGGAATATAGGCTGAACTGGATGGACAAATGTCTTATTTCGGCCTTACTTACTAACTAACTATAAGAAAAAATGGAAATTATAAATAGAAAAAGGTTTACCCCTTACAGAAAAATACATTATTACTGTATATACATTGCCAAAAAGGGTGGGGTGGGGGTGGGGTGAGAGCACCGAAACACAGGTAAAAATAGAAATACGGTAATAATGAAAATTAAGAATGGTTGGTGGTGAGTTATGGATGTTGCAACATTCAACAAGTGCATAAGTGCTTCTTAAATGTATTTATTGTGGATGTGATGAGAGAACATGCACTGAAAACAAAGAAAAGTGCATAAAGTAACCTGCAATTATAGCATGATATAACAAGAGTCCATAAAACAACATGTGCAAATATGATATCACACGGTTGTAAACTCAAAAAATGTTAGAGGAATAAGTCGGAAGGGTTGCAAAATTAGAGGTATTAAAGTGAAAAGTGCAAACTGACGTTGTGACATAAGGTGCAGCTGCATCATACTAGGATATCAAACGTGCCCTGCCGATACCAGAAAAATTGGATCAGCATATCCCAAAAAGGTAACTGTATAACAAAGCATGAAAATGTGTTGTATATTTATTATAATCACTGAACCATATGTGGTGATCCATATTAAACAGTAATAATGTGTGCAAGATTGAAATACAGGTAAGTGTATAGGTTCCGCTAAATGGACTACTGAAAGGGGAACTATCTGAAGAAAAATACTGCATCTATATAAGGTGTGTATAGTAATGACTGAAGTGGTAAGGGGTAAAAGTGACAAGTGCATGATAAAGTGCTCTATTAAATAAGTTTATCCTTATTGAAAACATAGATAAAACCAAAAAGCATAAACAAAATTGAATATTAAAATATCAGTTAAGGATAAAAAATTGTATGGAATAACGACTTGCTTGGAAGATTTAAAAAAAAAAAAAACAGCACAAATCACCAAAGAGAAACTTCAAATTACCCATGGATGAAAAAAGTACCATGCATCACATTGACATTCCAGATATAGAAAGCCATTAGGTTAGATATTGTAGTAAATATGTGTCGGTTCAATGTTAGTGGGATCTGCAATCCGTCCACGCTGTAGATATAAGTCCACAATAAAGAACTGACATCCATGGCTAGAGCAAAGATGATGTATAAGGTCCTTTATCCAATGAGGTCCTGCTCCATGCACCACATGTTTCGGCACAAAAGAGGAGGGCTGGCACCCACTGTCGAGGTGAAGATGGAAAACAGACGCTCCAATAGATTGTGCACAATTTTCTCTCTGGACCAGAATTTTGCCCAGATCTCTGCCACTCCCTCGGGAGTTAATATTTTTCAATGATATTCTTCATATTTTTTTTTGGGGGGGGAAGTTTCTCATATAGATTGTGCACAATCTATTGGAGAGTCTGTTCTCCATCTTCCCTCCGGTGGTGGACTGCAAAGTCCCTAGTAGCCTAGATCCACCTCCTCTTCAACTCCTGCCCCAGCTTCTTCTCTTCTCCCCCTGGCAGGGATTTTGCAGTGATGTATAATTGAAGTTCTAATCATGACTCATGCAAGAAAAAGAGACTTCTTCTTTCTACGTAGAGCTTAGGAGTATTCATCTTGTCATTTTTAATCATGTGTTCTTATTGAACTAATGGAAAGGAGAATAATTAATTGAGTATATGGTCAAAATGAGCAAATGTAAGTACACAGTACTGTATAATATGATGATTTCAATATATTAAGAGGATAAAAACTTTGACGTGCTTCTTTAATATAGATAAGAAAGGATTAGTTATGGATTAAAGAAAAAGGGGAGATGGGGCAATGATTAATTAACCAACAGCTGTGAGGCTAAATTTCCGGGAGCTCAGATGGGAGATGGGGAAATCGAAGACCTTTGCCTTGGGCACCAAAGTACAAGCAAAATCCAAACTAACGATATCATTGATGCATAAGGAGCAAATATGTAATAGCTTTATGACTTTACTAATGATTGATAGTTTGTGACCAATAAGTGTACAAAGCCAGAGGCCTGTCAATCAACTAGAGCAGAGCAGGGAGGAGTTAGCTGGGCGGTGCCGGACTAGTCTTATCAGTGGTTTGGGCAGCATGATTCGAGTGACAGGTTCCCTTTAACATCTACCCAGTATTATATTTATGTATTTATGTTTCATCATGTAGGGGCATCAATCTTAAGTACCGTAACTTACGTAGACCTGATGACTTTTCCCCCACATTTGCAATCTCTAACTTTACCAATCAAAGAATAATAATTCCTCATCTATTATTTTTTTTTCTTCCCGTGACAGAAATTTCCATATCCTGGCATTAATTAGAATTTTAGGTAAATGACATAAGCAGCCTAATTTTTTATATCTGCCAAGCAAACAATTAGTCTGTTGTAAGTAACAAATGGTCTAGACGCTCGATGCCTGTTGAAAATTTTCAAGCTACATTATATCTGACAAGAAAAAAACAAATAATCGTTGTTTTGGCCAATTTTTACCATAAGCAATGTCAGCTTCAGCAGATGCAAGCTAACACGGCTTCCTCTCTTTTTCTCCTATTGTCATGCCTCATTAAAGTATGCTGACTCTTGTGGATTCCTCGTTCCTCTAGGTAAATAGTTATTTACATGAACCGCGGCATTTTTCTTTGGTGACAATTCCTAATTATTCAGGAGTGCGAGGTTGATGCATTAGCTACGTTGTATCAAGCTTCACCCATAAAGATGTTCTTAAAATTAACTATCCTTTCAAAAGTAAAAGCTAAATTCTAAAATGGACAAATTAGGCCGCTCTTAGCCACATATGGTAAATGCTCGAAGCATTTCCCAACTGGTGCTTACTCCAGAGGGCAATCCTTTATGATGGAGTGGTAGAATTCTGAGCTCATCTGGGGGTCTCTTTAGTTGCCAGTGTTCGCCAGTATTATGCTCAGAAGGCATCAAGATATGGCAGTGAACAATATATTCTGCTCATTATTTGCGGTTTCCACAGCTCCACTCCCTTTTTTCGCACTGTAGCTCCTTAATGTGCCAAAGTGAATTGATAGAGTTGAGCAGCTGTATGTCAAACTAATGGAGACCATTTATCAAAACTGGAAGCTTTAAAGAAAAAAAAAAGTATTCTAATGTAATGCCAGCAGCCTGCATGATATCGGGAAATAGTAGTTTAAAGGCAAAATAGACCTAGTCTTGAAGAGCTTACAATTTAATTTATCACATCCTGATATATGGGCAGAAATGAATGGTCTTGGATAAATACGACACCCAACCTTGAGCTACCTATCTGACTATTAGAAGCCCAAATTGTATAAATGGGCAAATTGTTAATATTCTAGGATGATAAATATATAGTATATGTAACATTTGAGGATAATTGACTCATGGATATGGTATTGGTGTATCTCTAGTACCTCTAGGTCACTGCTGCCCAACTCCAGTTTTCAAGAGCCACCAACAGATCATGTTTTCAGTATTTCCTTACTATAACCCAGGTGATAATTCCATCACTTTTACAATATTAAGGAAATTCTGACAATATGGTCGGTTGGTGGCTCTTACGGAGCACCGCTCTAAGTTAAAATGCAATTAAAATCAGTAAAAAAAAATGAACATCAAACCTTGGTATAAAACTACTGGGGTATTCCAAAGTAAGCAAGTTATCACCTATGCACAGAATACAATATAACTTGCTTGTTACTACATCACCACCCTGATGTGAAGTTGAGTGATTGAGTGAAGAGTTACCGGGGAAATTGCAAGCGAACATGAAGGCTGCTTGGCACCACCTCATTGCTTTGACGTGAAAGTGTCTTGGCTTGTTAGAAGGTCCATATGCTGAGGAGTACATTGCATCCTGTTTCGATCAGATTGCTCAATCCTAGAAAGAGTTATAACAGAGTAATCAGTGCCTCTTTTGAGTGAATCCCCCTGTTTTATATGCTCAAATATTAGCATTCACATCCACTATTAAATCTAATATATGCATTGAGGAAAGGAAGGGTTCAAGAAATGAGCCTGGCTCACACCTCAACTACAAGCCAGACATGAAAGGGAAAGTCCATTATTCAGTTATTGGGCTCTATTACCTTAGCTGAGTTTTAGATCAGATCCTATCAAATTTTGGAGGACATTTTCAATTGTTATTCAGGATGATGTAGAGGTTGATACAGTGATTGGTTGACGTGATCCATTGTGTAACTTAGGGAGTACCACTGGATTTCCACTCCATAATTATAATTTTTATAGGGCAAAAAGAGGACCATGAAGAAAATTATCTTCTAAGCATGAAACACTAGGATGCTTAGTATGGCAAAGTGAATACCAAAGTAGAGATGATCAGGGTGTTTGGGTTGTGCTCACAGATAGGATGAGATCCGGGGAGTATAAGCAAGATTTTTTAAAACCAACGCATTTCGGTGACTTTCTCAAGGAAGTAGACATTTTAAAAGTCAACATCTCCTAATGCCAAGTCAGACCTCTTACTTTGCAGTGAGGAGGGACAACACCCTGAAACATGTGTCTTGAAAATTGAGATTCTGCTTTGTCTTTTATCCTAAGTCATGTGGCAAGGATTTTTAGGATTGCTAATTCCAATAAGTGGCATTAGAGTTCACATCATCTTCTTCTCAAGAGACAATATGCATATTTAACTTCCCAGGGGAGCATTGCATGGCCTATAAGTCTCCTTATGCATGTCAGGCATGTCACCCTCAGTAAGGAAGAACATTGCCCCTTAGAAAACAGTCAGAGGTCCTCATACAGCCAAATCAGATCTTATGCTTTGTACTGAAGAGGGGCAACACCCCAAAACATGTGTCTGCAGTTTGAGATCTGGTTTGGCTTTTATCTTAAGTCATGTGGCAAGAGTTGATATTGAGATTTAGGGTTGCTACTTCCAATAGGGGTCACTAGAGTTAACATCCTCTTCCCCTCTAAAGAGGTAGCTTAAATATTATAGTGTTATACATTTAATGCTAGACTCTGTAGACCAAGCTTGGAAATTTCCCACTCACGTAACACATTGGGCAGAAGAGAAAACACAATTAACACTTCACATTTCCTTCTCCAAACAAAGCGATATTTAAAAACTGCCACCTATAACCACGTTCGCCTACTTTTGCTTTAATTGTGTTGATTATGCTCAAATCCTAATTTACCAAAGCCATCCTTGTTTTAATGTGTTGTAGATCAAACCGTGTGGAGTTTTGACCTTAATATAATAGCAGCGATGTTCCTCTGCTTACCTTTGGCTAATTAAAACATATACAGTAGTGCACTGCCATTATTTATCCTGTTCTCATTTTGATCACTGTGGTAATACATTCTGAAGAGCGATGGCGGTGTCATGTAATTAAGCTGTAATGAAAGAGGAAACTCGGAAAATGGTCGATGGCTTTTCTTATGTAATAAATGCAAATTAATTTATTATCAGATGAGAAGTGATTGTTTTCCTTCGGTATTTCAAATCTTTGCTGAATGTTTTAAAAACATTTTTTTTTTAGCCGGTAATTATTTTTATATTTCACCTTGATGATGCCAAAGTACTATGTCGCGTAGCAGAGATAATTTCCATCTTCTCCTGCCCTAATTGGGCTTCCATGAAGGTTCAGGAGGTCTCTACTGTACCTATTTATGCCTCTGATTTCATAAATGTGAATCCAGCACAATAATTGCAAAAAGATCCTTCAATTGTCAAATGTACAGATCGGGTCTAACATTTTTTTTTAGGAAAAAAGCTCTATACATATAGAAACTAACAGAACCAGCAAATGGAGAATGTATGGCTTCGTACTAAGGAATCGTACAACTCCGGTGTACTGTCCCATAGACTCTATGCTCAAGGCTCTGTCATGTACAGGTGCCCAAGGTTCACAGTCAAATTAATATCAAGGCAATTCTCCAAGATGTGTTTGGATTGATTTACAAGAAACCCAAAAATAACGAGTGAACACCTCCACAGATAATGTAGTAATGTAGGGCAAGGATCCAACCTGTGGACCAACCTGTGGTTCTGGAGCCACATGTAGGTCGCGGGACCATGATGTCTCGCTCTTGGCTGTCTACTAGCTTGGTTCATTAGCAAACAGCTATAAAGAGATGGTCTTCAGATGGTGACTTTTGCGAGTAGCCCCGGTTTGGATGCTCATACACTATCTTTGGAGTTGGAGAGATAAATTAAGCATGATACTGCCAGATAAAGTGGGAGCTTGTACCAGGATGTCATAATGTGTCGGGAGTGCTTGATACAAGAATACCCAATGGGGTAGGGTGGGAAAGTGTACCAGGATGCTATAATGTGGCGGGAGTGCTTGATGCAAGAATACCCAATGGGGTAGGGTGGGAACCCATGGATGCTCATATACTAGCTTTGGAGTTGGAGAGATAAATTAAATATGATACTGCCAGATAAAGTGGGTGCTTGTACCAGGATGGCATAATGTGTCGGGAGTGGTTGAAGCAAGAATATCCAATGGGGTAGGGTGGTAAAGTGTACCAGGATGCCATAATGTGGCGGGAGTGCTTAATGCAAGAATACCCAATCGGGTGAGAACCCATGGATGTAAGTATACTGCCTTGGTGTGATATCCATGTGGAAGCTTTAGTTATCATCATACCCATAATGGGGCTCTGGGTGTCACTACTGGGGGAGGAAGGCAGGATCTGGATTTCACTGTTTAAATGGAGGCTCTGGATTTGGCTCATGACCTTCTCTCAGAGCTGAAAGTAGCTTTGAGCTAAGAAAGGTTGGGGATCACTGATATAGGGCATTCAATGGATTGAACTACAGCTGAGGTGAATTTCATCATGGCTCACCAGGACCTAGATGAAGTAGCTGAGTAGGTAGCCACTTGGCAGAAAATGTTATTTCATTAGATGTAAAGTCCTATATTTTAGGGTACAAATTACCAATATTATTACTTTTCCAATACATTGAGTCTACTATAAGGTTTTCGTTAGGATGTAGTTTCTGACAATAGAGTACATTATTTCACTCAATGCCAGGCAGCTGCATGCAAAGCTAAGAAGTTATTGTATTCTATTAGAAAAATTACTTAGTTGTTGTTTATTATTTTAGTTTAATATTTTACCACTTAATATAAAATTGGGGTGGATTATCTTGAGGCTGAGCAGTTTTGGGCACCGAGTTCATAAAAACAAAATCAGTAATGTAAGGCAACTGGAGAAGAATAGATATGCTGATGTAAAAGAGGTAAAGTAAATGCACATTATTAAAAATTAGTCTAGAGATGAAAAGGGAACAATGCGATATGCACGCATATTGCAGTTAAGCAAAAAACACAATTGCGGGACCCTGAGTATTCACATGTACACTGAACTATTGTCCACTGAATTTTTTGTTCAAGTCTATTTTATATAAATATGTAAATAGCCCCTATTAGGGTTGAGCGACTTTTACTTTTTTAGGGTCGAGTCGGGTTTCGCGAAACCCGACTATCTCTAAAGTCGAGTCGAGCGAAATCGGCCGATTATGGCGAAAAGTCGGGGATCGACCGAAACACGAAACCCAATGCAAAGTCAATGGGAATTTTTTTTTATTATTTTTTTTTTTTTCTCCCTCTCCCTCTCCTTCTCCCTCCCTCTCTCTCTCTCTCTCTCTCTCCCCTCCGTCCCTGAACAGAAAAGCTGGTGTTACACATTGCAAATCGCTACTGCGCACAATCGACAAGATGACGATAGGCGTCCACGCCCCTAAGACCTATGTCATCACTCTGCCCACGATCCTTCATTGGCTGAAAAATGGCACCAAGCGCGTCATACGAAACGCGACTTTGGCGCGAAAGTCGCGTACCGCATGGCTGACCCCACACAGGGATCGGGTCGGGTTTCATGAAACCCGACTTTGCCAAAAGTCGGCGACTTTTGAAAATGAACGATCTGTTTCGCTCAACCCTAGCCCCTATCTTTAATAATAAGTTCTCATCACTCGGTGGCTTGTGGCCAATAGGGAAGATTTACGAAAAATTTAACGGCTGTTCCCATTACATTAACTGATAACATCATTTTGATTTTGTAATAGGTGGGGAATCTGACTTCTGGGACTTACACCCATCCTGAGACTGTTTTTCCCGGCTGAGTGGCACTGCTGGCTGCCCCTCTGTGCAGGGACCTATAGCCAATGAGGGGCTCGGGATCATCACCATTCAAGAACAAAACAGTGACACGAACACAGCATTGCAACCCCTTCATTCTCAGGGTTGATGTGGGTTGTGGTTTCTATATCGCTCCTGAGTCCCTGTAAAAAAAAAATAAAAAAAAGTTAAAATAACCTTATTTTAACCCCTTTCTGCCATTAGACATACTATTGCGTCCATGTGGGGTGGGCTTTACTTCCCAAGGACGCAATAGTACGTCATATGCGATCGGCAGCGCTCACGGGGGGAGCGCCGCCGATCGCGGCCGGGTGTCAGCTGTTTTTCGCAGATGACATCCGGCACTATGTGCCAGGAGCGGTCACGGACCACCCCCGGCACATTAACCCCCGGCACACCGCGATCAAAGATGATCGCGATGTGCCGGCGGTACAGGGAAGCACCGCGCAGGGAGGGGGCTCCCTGCGGGCTTCCCTGAGCCCCCCGCAGCAACGCGATGTGATCGCGTTGCTGCGAGGGTCTCACCTCCCTCCCTGCTCCCTCCAGCCCCGGATCCAAGATGGCCACGGATCCGGGTCCTGCAGGGAGGGAGGTGGCTTCACAGAGCCTGCTCAGAGCAGGCACTGTGAAGCAGCCTGCACTCCTATCAGATCAGTGATCTGACAGAGTGCTGTGCAAACTGTCAGATCACTGATCTGTGATGTCCCCCCCTGGGACAAAGTAAAAAAGTAAAAAAAAAAAATTTCAAATGTGTAAAAAAAAAATAAAAAAAAATATTCCAAAATAATGAAAAAAAAAATAAAAATATTATTCCCATAAATACATTTCTTTATCTAAATAAAAAAAAAAACAATAAAAGTACACATATTTAGTATCGCCGCGTCCGTAACGGCCCGACCTATAAAACTGGCCCACTAGTTAACCCCTTCAGTAAACACCGTAAGAAAAAAAAAAAAAAACGAGGCAAAAAACAACGCTTTATTATCATACCGCCGAACAAAAAGTGGAATAACACGCGATCAAAAAGACAGATATAACTAACCATGGTACCGCTGAAAACGTCATCTTGTCCCGCAAAAAACGAGCCGCCATACAGCATCATCAGCAAAAAAATAAAAAAGTTATTGTCCTGAGAATAAAGCGATGCTAAAATAATTTATTTTTTCTATAAAATAGTTTTTATCGTATAAAAGCGCCAAAACATAAAAAAATGATATAAATGAGGTGTCGCTGTAATCGTACTGACCCGAAGAATAAAACTGCTTCATCAATTTTACCAAACGCGGAACGGTATAAACGCCTCCCCCAAAAGAAATTCATGAATATCTGGTTTTTGGTCATTCTGCCTCACAAAAATCGGAATAAAAAGCGATCAAAAAATGTCACGTGCCCGAAAATGTTACCAATAAAAACATCAACTCGTCCCGCAAAAACCAAGACCTCACATGACTCTGTGGACCAGAATATAGAAAAATTATAGCTCTCAAAATGTGGTAACGCAAAAAATATTTTTTGCAATAAAAAGCGTCTTTCAGTGTGTGACGGCTGCCAATCATAAAAATCCGCTAAAAAACCCGCTATAAAAGTAAATCAAACCCCCCTTCATCACCCCCTTAGTTAGGGAAAAATTAAAAAAATGTATTTATTTCCATTTTCCCATTAGGGCTAGGGTTAGAGTTAGGGCTAGGGTTAGGGCTAGGGTTAGGGCTAGGGTTAGGGTTAGGGCTAGGGTTAGGGCTAGGGTTAGGGCTAGGGTTAGGGCTAGGGTTAGGGTTAGGGCTAGGGCTAGGGTTAGGGCTAGGGTTAGGGTTAGGGCTAGGGTTAGGGCTAGGGTTAGGGCTAGGGTTAGGGCTAGGGTTAGGATTAGGGTTAGGGCTAGGGTTAGGGCTAGGGCTACAGTTTGGGTTGGGGCTAAAGTTACAGTTAGGGTTTAGATTACATTTACGGTTGGGAATAGGGTTGGGATTAGGGTTAGGGGTGTGTCAGGGTTAGAGGTGTGGTTAGGGTTACTGTTGGGATTAGGGTTAGGGATGTGTTTGGATTAGGGTTTCAGTTATAATTGGGGGGTTTCCACTGTTTAGGCACATCAGGGGCTCTCCAAACGCGACATGGCGTCCGATCTCAATTCCAGCCAATTCTGCGTTGAAAAAGTAAAACAGTGCTTCTTCCCTTCCGAGCTCTCCCGTGTGCCCAAACAGGGGTTTACCCCAACATATGGGGTATCAGCGTACTCAGGACAAATAGGACAACAACTTTTGGGGTCCAATTTCTCCTGCTACCCTTGGGAAAATACAAAACTCGGGGCTAAAACATATTTTTTGTGGGAAAAAAAGATTTTTTATTTTCACGGCTCTGCGTTATAAACTGTAGTGAAACACTTGGGGGTTCAAAGTTCTCACAACACATCTAGATTAGTTCCCTGGGGGGTCTAGTTTCCAATATGGGGTCACTTGTGGGGGGTTTCTACTGTTTAGGTACATTAGGGGTTCTGCAAACGCAATGTGACGTCTGCAGACCATTCCATCTAAGTCTGCATTCCAAATGGCGCTCCTTCCCTTCCGAGCTCTGCCATGCGCTCAAACGTTGGTTTCCCCCAACATACGGGGTATCAGCGTACTCAGGACAAATTGGACAACAACTTTTGGGGTCGAATTTCTCCTCTTACCCTCGGGAAAATACAAAACTGGGGGCTAAAAAATAATTTTGGGGGGAAAGATTTTTTTTTTTAATTTTCACGGCTCTGCGTTACAAACTGTAGTGAAACACTTGGGGGTTCAAAGCTATCATAACACATCTAGATGAGTTCCTTAGGGGGTCTAGTTTCCAAAATGGTGTCACTTGTGGGAGGTTTCTACTGTTTAGGTACATTAGGGGCTCTGCAAATGCAATGTGACACCTGCAGACCATTCCATCTAAGTCCTCATTCCAAATGGAGCTCCTTCCCTTCCGAGCCCTCCCATGCGCCCAAACAGTGGTTCCCCCCCACATATGGGGTATCAGCGCACTCAGGACAAATTGGACAACAAATTGTGGGGTCGAATTTCTCCTTTTACCCTCGGGAAAATACAAAACTGGGGGCTATAAAATAATTTTTGTGGGAAAAAATTTTTGTTTTATTTTTACGGCTCTCCATTATAAACTTCTGTGAAGCCCTTGGTGGGTCAAAGCGCTCAGCACACATCTAGATAAGTTCCTAAGGGGGTCTACTTTCCAAAATGGTGTCACTTGTGGGGGGTTTCTACTGTTTAGGTACATTAGGGGCTCTGCAAACGCAATGTGACACCTGCAGACCATTCCATCTAAGTCTGCATTCAAATGGCACTCCTTCCCTTCTGAGCCCTCCCATGTGCCCAAACAGTGGTTCCCCCCACATATGGTGTATCATCGCACTCAGGACAAATTGGGCAACAAATTTTGGGGTCCAATTTCTCCTGTTACCCTCAGGAAAATACAAAACTGGGGGCTAAAAAAATAATTTTTGTGGGAAAAAAATTTTGTTTTATTTTTACGGCTCTGCATTATAAACTTCTGTGAAGCACTTGGTGGGTCAAAGTGCTCACCACACCTCTAGATAAGTTCCTTAGGGGGTCTACTTTCCAAAATGGTGTCATTTGTGGGGGGTTTCAATGTTTAGGCACATCAGTGGCTCTTCAAACGCAACATGGCGTCCCATCTCAATTCCTGTCAATTTTGCTTTGAAAAGTCAAACGGCGCTCCTTCCCTTCCGAGCTCTCCCATCCACCCAAACAGTGGTTTACCCCCACATATGGGGTATCCGCGTACTCAGGACAAATTGTACAACAACTTTTGGGGTCCAATTTCTTCTCTTACCCTTGGGAAAATAAAAAATTGGGGGCAAAAAGATAATTTTTGTGAAAAAATATGATTTCTTATTTTTACGGTTCTACATTATAAACTTCTGTGAAGCACTTGGTGGGTCAAAGTGCTCACCACACCTCTAGATAAGTTCCTTAGGGGGTCTACTTTCCAAAATGGTGTCACTTGTGGGGGGTTTCAATGTTTAGGCACATCAGTGGCTCTTCAAACGCAACATGACGTCCCATCTCAATTCCTGTCAATTTTGCATTGAAAAGTCAAACGGCGCTCCTTCCCTTCCGAGCTCTCCCATCCGCCCAAACAGTGGTTTACCCCCACATATGGGCTATCAGCGTACTCAGGACAAATTGTACAACAACTTTTGGGGTCCAATTTCTTCTCTTACCCTTGGGAAAATAAAAAATTGGGGGCGAAAAGATAATTTTTGTGAAAAAATATGATTTTTTATTTTTACGGTTCTACATTATAAACTTCTGTGAAGCACTTGTTGGGTCAAAGTGCTCACCACACCTCTAGATAAGTTCCTTAGGGGGTCTACTTTCCAAAATGGTGTCACTTGTGGGGGGTTTCAATGTTTAGCCACATCAGGGGCTCTCCAAACGAAACATGGCGTCCCATCTCAATTCCAGTCAATTTTGCATTGAAAAGTCAAATGGCACTCCTTCGCTTCCGAGCTCTGCCATGCACCCAAACAGTGGTTTACCCCCACATGTGGGGTATTGGCATACTCAGGACAAATTGTACAACAATGTTTGGGGTCCATTTTCTCCTGTTACCCTTGGTAAAATAAAACAAATTGGAGCTGAATTACATTTTTTGTGAAAAAAAGTTAAATGTTCATTTTTATTTAAACATTCAAAAAATTCCTGTGAAGCACCAGAAGGGTTAATAAACTTCTTGAATATGGTTTTGAGCACCTTGAGGGGTGTAGTTTTTAGAATGGTGTCACACTTGGGTATTTTCTATCATATAGACCCCTCAAAATGACTTCAAATGAGATGTGGTCCCTAAAATAAAATGGTGTTGTAGAAATGAGAAATTGCTGGTCAACTTTTAACCCTTATAACTCCCTAACAAAAAAAAGTTTTGGTTCCAAAATTGTGCTGATGTAAAGTAGACATGTGGGAAATGTTACTTATTAAGTATTTTGTGTGACATATCTCTGTGATTTAATTGCATAAAAATTCAAAGTTGGAAAATTGCGAAATTTTCATAATTTTCGCCAAATTTCCGTTTTTTTCACAAATAAACGCAGGTACTATCAAATAATTTTTACCATTGTCATGAAGTACAATATGTCACGAGAAAACAATGTCAGAATCACCAGGATCCATTGAAGCGTTCCAGAGTTATAACCTTATAAAGGGACAGTGGTCAGAATTGTAAAAATTGGCCCGGTCATTAACGTGCAAAACACCCTTGGGGGTAAAGGGGTTAAAGGGAACATGTCAGCAAATTTTTAAGAGCAGCATGACATAGTGGCAGAGAGCTTGATTACAGGGATGTGTCACTTACTGGTCTGCTTTGTGCAGTTTTGGTTCAATTAGTGTGGTGGGGGCTGGGTTACACAGATTGGCTAGATTAGGCTGCATGTGAGACCTGGTCCGGCAGTTATAATCTCCTGCTGATAAAACACTGATTGTATTGAAACTAAAGCACATCATAGGCTAATGTGTGATACATCCCTGGCATCAGGGTGTCTGCCTCTACATTATGCTGCTCTCAGAATAAATAGTAAAAACCTGCTGAGAGATTCTCTTTAAATCCCTTTGATCATTAAAATAAAAAAAAGTAATATTTCTTTATCATAATCTAGTACAAAACAAACCACAGTGTTGGCTCAAGAACTTTACTGTATAGGGTTCTGTATAATTCTCTATGGGAAGTAATATGGCTCCCATAGACTTCTAGTGTGACTTCTGTATGGCTCTATGCAATGACAATGCCCATAAGATAATCGGTGTAATCCACAGGGTCTTAATAATGAAAATCTTTCTTTTAACTTCTCTCATATCAGCCTCTAAAAAAGTAAATGCAATCATGAAATTTTGTTTTTATATTTGTGTTCTCATGTAATAGCTATTGTGTGGCGGTTTTATCTCCTCTTTGTACTTGCAATAACATATTATTTGACCGTGAATCACTTTAATGGATTGAAACACAAGCATACGAATTGAAAAATAGACGCATTAGTCAAATCAATAAATAAATATGAAAATATATATCTACTCCGAAAAAAAAAAAAAACATCTTGGCTACTGTGTCCTCCAAACTTGGATGTGGGAATGTGAAATATATAGCTTTAAAATATGGCTTTCTATGTCAACTAGCCAATGCCTGAAGCCTAAAAGGAATTTCGAACACAGAGTAAGTAGTATTTCATCAACAAAATCATAAAAGAAAGACATTAAAATGAAGGGATGATTGAGTGCTGTAGGACATTTTTAAAATCACCCTTCAGTTTGTGGCTGGAGTAGTTTAAGAGAAGACATTGCATAGTTTTCCTATGCATTTGCTTACAAATAGCTTTCGTTAACAAACAGCCTTTCTGGAAAGACCCTGCGGCAAATACTTATTTTTACAATTTTTTCCTGAACATTTTTCTTTCTTTTTTTTTTTTTGTTAGGACATTTTTTGAAATAGCATTGGATTATGCTAAGTAAATACAACGGGGGCAATTCATCAAAGCATTTTTTTGCCAGATTTCTGGATTCGAAAAGTCATAAATTTATTACGCAATGCAAGGTTCTGCCCCCCCCAAAAAAGCAACTTTTGAAGATTTTACGCCATTTTTGCCCTAGGTCCCACAAAGTGGCATGACAGGGAGTGGTGACCCTTGCTTGTCAAATTCATCACAAGCCTTGGCATTTGCTGTACTACAATTCTTACTCCAACAGCGGCACTTCTTAATGGATCAAGTGCGTCCGCTCAAACACGCTCCCTCACCGGTCTTTATGAATCAGGACCAATAAGTATAATTTGACAATTGAAACAAAAATATTAATCAATCTTTTGTGACAAAGTTACAGACAAGATATTGGAGGGGAAATACATTTCTGAAGCTATTGGCTTCAGTGAATTGAAGCCCAGAATTTTGCTCAGGCACACTATGTGTTAGAGGGGTTAATCAGCCATTTTAAGGGTTGGGTTTTTGTGGACAACCATAGAGGGGCTAAGTGGCAGTGCACCTTATCTCCACCCCAGGATGTGGTCTGGGGTTTAAATAGTTGGCCTTCTGAGGCATTCTGGGTTTCAATGCACTGAAGCCAATAACCTCATGCTGCTCCTGTTTCCTCGTACCCATTTGACTTCCAGCCCTAAGGCTGGGTTCACATTGCATTAGTGGGTGTCCGCTAACGGAATCCGTTACATGGCGCAATTGGCGCAATTAACGCTATGTAACGGATCCGTTAGCATACCCATTGACAGCAGTGTGCTAATGCATCGCTAACGCATCGTTAATGTATGCCATTTTTGGCATGCGCTAGCGATGTCCCGTTATTTTCGGACGGACCTCGAATGCTGCTTGCAGAGTTCAGGGTCCTTTCTTCGCTAGCGCAGATCAGACATCTGCGCTAGCGGGATCGCTGAAGGCAATCCCATTTTGGACATTGCGTTAGCGCATTCCGTTAGCGTATGCGCTAAACGGATTGCACTAACGCAATGTGAACCTAGCCTAAGGCCCTGAACTGTTGGTCTCCCTTGAACTAGTTTCTGAAACAACCTCACCAAACTCCATCCAGCTCTCTAACTGACTAAACTAGGAAGTGTCCCAACTACATGTACTCTTGCTCCTCCCAACTTAGAAATCCCCTTATTTCCTTAACCAGTTCTATCTTAACCTTACCTAATTTCCTAATCTACAGTGCCCTCTGTGCTACACCCTATACTACCGGTTACTATTGCTCTTACTAAATCCTACACTTGTACTATAATTTCCTAACTCTATCCCTAGTCTCATAAAGATACATACAGTAACTATACATTACGCATACATCATCACATAATAAACTATGTTACATGTAAAACATACCCATTTTACTAGGAAGGGATGCAGGGTATGACTTGACCCCAACATACCCTTACACATGGGTGAAACATGTTAGACAAACTTTGTACTTAAGACTTCCATTCGTGGTTCATCTGTCTTTAACTGATCCATTTCTAAGAGTCAACAAATAAAAAAAAAATCAGTCTACCTGCTCCAGTGAATAAAAATGGATATAAAAAGGGGCAACTAGGATGACACTTGAGAATAAAATTGGTCTGTTCCTCTCAGATGGTAACACTCAGAGTCGTCAACTGTCGAGAAACTTCAGGACAGTCCTTAAAATTGGGCATTTTTTTGCCCTGTCCGTAAAAAAGTTAAAGGTGTCCTTGATTTTTTTGAGGTTGAAGAAGCTTACAGATTATTTTTATTATAATTATCATTTTACAATTTACAGTGAATGCAGCTCATTATCTTCATTTCAGAATTATGGGCTGTAGACATGTATCACTTATAATCCTAAGGATTTATTAAAGTTTTTCAATGTGTCCGTTAGAGATCTTGTCCGTCCATGATTTTTTGAAATGTGGTTGAGGAAAAAAATCAAATGTTAAGTTGGCAACCCTCCACAGGATGTGAGAATGCAACCTTATGCTATTTTTAATCAATGCTGGATTGTAAATGCCCTTTAAATTTGTAGAATTTTGACCCAGAAGAGGCATGTTTGATTAAAATTATGGTAGGCTGCTATCAAAGACAGGTCGCCTTGGCGTGGCTGGCCAATTTGTGTGATAAATACTTCAATTTTATGAGTATAGTCTGTTTGCTTTTTATTGTTTTTTTATATTCATTGTTTGTACTTGTCTTGTCGCACACTGAGGGTACTTTATTTCTTTGGTTGGTATCTATATAATTATCTATTGGAGATGAAGGAATCTTTTCAAATTCATGTTCTCCCACATTGGCAAATTTTTCCCCCCAAATTGATTTGCGTCTAGAACATTTGCTGCAAATCGCAGGTACTTCAAATACCCTGAGAACATATTTATACCACTCGGAGGTTTTCTCGGACTGTATCCAACCTCTTTCAAGACCTTCAATGCAAACACAGCCTAAAACACAACATAAAGTTTGATACCATTTCAATTTGCAACTAATCGATTTGTTCCTCACCACTATCTATCATCAATCTATTTTCAAAGTTTCTGCTGGGGTTCAAGTATTTAGGACAGCTAGAATAGAGCTGCAAACTGCGCTACACTTGCTATGAGATCCTACACAGACAGCCGTTAGTGTGTAAATATTCTTATACATCCGGTTGTACAATCTTTCTGTACCCAACTCCAGCTTGTTTTGACTCTCCAAAAATTTCAAATGCTAATACATTGGACCAAGATAATTTTGAGCTGGAATTTTGACTTTGCCCTTTCTTGGGGGATTTTATCTTAAGACCATATCTGGAAGACATGAAGCTATTACCATACACAGCAGTGAGAAAAAATAACACCATGGTATAGCAGAGACTGTGTAATGCTCTGAGCAATTATTTACTGGGAAACTTTAGATCCTGGCATTCATATAGATGTTACTATGACACATACTCTTAAATAGGAGCTGATCTGTATGTCTTAGAGGCGGCCGCTACACATTGAATGTAGTTAGTAGTGATGAGCGAACATGCTCGCCACAATTCGTTACTCGCCCGAGTATCGGGGTACTTGGGGTACTCGCCGAGCAGTGAGCATTTCCGGGATTATTCAGGGGTAACTGCAGTCTCCACCCAGCAGTTTTGGCAGACTTTACAGACCCAATCATGGTGCAGGGATTGTCTGCCAGGCCATGAAACGCCGCAGCCATCTTTGTTGTAGTTGTGAAGTGATTGGCTGGGCTGTACAGCATCATCCCGAGTATAAAAGACCTGGCGCCGCCCTGCTCACCGCATTCTGTTCCTGTTTCAGCGAGAGTAGGGAGAGCTGCTGCCCAGATAGGGTCAGAATCGTGGTTTTTAGAAATAGTGTAGGTCTGCAACTCTTACATCCACAACTCCTGAGAAACCAACAATCCTTTTAAGGGCTAATTCATGGATCCCGATATTGCAGCGCTAGGTAGGCACGGCACGCATTTCCACATCAGTGCAAGGCCTGCAGGCACTGTATGTGCGTCCATTGGTCCCACTGCATCCTTCCCAAAGCTCCATAACTGCCTGCTGCAGCTTCTTTACTGTCTATAAAAACTTTTTTTTCCCCAAAAAAATATACAGTCTGTTCTGTCAGACTGAGGCCTGTTGAAAAGTGATAGTTTGTCAGGCATACGTAGCATAGTTGTGTGTGCTACCCTTGTGTCCCTTTTTTTCTGGTGTTTTAAATTCGCCGAAAAAGGCCTCATATATCTCTGTGCTCTAAGTTTGGGCATTGGAGGCCGGTGTACTTACTTTTTGGCTGTGTGATACTCAAATTGTATACAGCGCCATTCAGCCTAAAAATATTTGAAAGGCCACAGATTTGCCAGTGCGGTATTTCTGTTACAGCCGTCATATATCTCCATTCCAAGTTTTGGCATTGGAGGCCGGTGTACTTACTTTGTGGCTGTGTGATACTCAAATTCTATACAGCACTATTCAGCCTAAAAAAAATTGAAAGGCCAGAGATTTGCCAGTGTGGTATTTATGTTACAGCCATCATATATCTCTGCTCCAAGTTTTGCCATTGGAGGCCGGTGTACTTATTTTTTGGCTGTGAGATACTCAAATCCTATACAGCACTATTTCACATAAATTAACTTGAAAATAAAAATAAAATTGAATACAGTCTGTGAGGTCAGGCTGAGGCCTGCCTGGTGTTTGGGTTTGAAAAATCGTAGATTTGCAGGCATACTGTTCACATATTATTTCGCTACTAATAAAGACATTTGTGTTGAGCATTTGAAACAGTGCAGTAGTCTATTTAAAATGGTTAAGGCAAGGGGCAAGGAACGGGGAAGTGGACGTGATGCTGATGGTGTATCCAGAGGACGAGGCTGTGGGCAAGGTGAAAGTGGACAACAACAAAGACCCACATCTTCTCGCTCGGCCTTCCTGTCCCAGTTTCTAGGGGACAGCAACACACCACTATTGAAGCCAGAGCAGTGTGAAACGGTTGTTGGTTGGATAGCGGATAATGCTTCCAGTCACTTAGCCACCACCACCTTGTGTTCCACATGGTCAAAGCCGTATCTGAACCTTAGTGTTAAAAACATGTCAAATAAAATTGCAAAATTCTCCTGTAAATAATTGTGCAAAGACGGAAACATCATACCATTAAAAAATACGAGTGAATTTTCCTGGGCCCATCCAGTATGTGGTTTCCAAGGCCTAATGGGGTGCATAAGACTGTATGCAGTAGGGCTCGCCTTCCTGCCAATGTATAAAACCAAGGAGTATGGATTCACAAAATGCATATTGTGAAGTGGATTTTCATGGACACATCCAGTATGTGGGTTCCAAGGCTTAATGGGGTGCATAGGACTGACTATACAGCAGGGCTGGCCTTGCCGCCAATGTATAAAACAAAGGAGTACGGAGTACAAAATGCATATTGTGAAGTGGATTTTCCGGGGCCCATCCACTATGTGGGTTCTGAGGCTTATTGGGGTGCATATGAATTGGTAGCAGGGCAGGCCTTGCATTCAATGCAACATTTTTTCAGGAGGCCCTCCTGGACATCTTATGAAAGGGGTATTGTGGTGTGTCATAATTCTTGGCAGACCATCCACTCACAGCATAGATTACAACAGCTTAGGAGACCCACTGTTTCATAATGAACACCCACCTCTTCCGACAAGCCTACAACCTGCACTAACCACTGATCGACCAAACCGCTGCACGACCAGCTCTATCCTCACCTACTGTATCCTCACCCATCCCTTGTAGATTGTGAGCCCTCATGGGCAGGGTCCTCACTCCTCCTGTACCAGTTATGACTTGTATTGTTTAAGATTATTGTACTAGTTTTTATTATGTATACCCATCTTTACATGTAAAGCGCCATGGAATAAATGGCGCTATAATAATAATATAAATAATAATAATAATAATAATGGCCCTTTAAGAAGATTAATGCTGTCTGATGCACCAGTAAAAATAAGCTCTGTGACTTTAAGAGTCCCTCCTTCATAAATGAAACAGGATGGGTCTGCTAATGTGTCACACACCACATTCCCAGTGAATGCATTTGTAGTAGTTGAAAGCAATGTTAAAGTTGAAAAATGCTTCAAAAATGCTGTGTCTGAACTAAGCCTAAGGGGAAGAGGAACATTTCCGTCTGGGATTAAATATTTGGCCTTACAGGCAAGTCATTAACCTGCAAAGGATGTACCTTGACATATTTCCCAGCAAAACCTGTTTTGGTTTCGTTTTCATGTGTTTTTTGTGGCACCAGGAAAAATGGCATGAATCTCAGAAAAAAATGATTTAGGTTGTGGAGTCTGGAATGCTTCCAGGGGCGATCCACATGAGGTCTACATCAATTTGCCACGAGAGATAATGTTAGGCTCACCTAGTGAGGTAGATCCTCCAAGCCTCCAGGTCTAGGTGGGTACACAGACCATAAGCGTCAGTGCAGCAGGCAGGTGAGGCACAGGAGAAATGGTAGCAGAGATGTTGGAGGCTGCAGACAGAGAGCTGAGGTCCTGGAGACTGCAGGCAGACAGACAACTATGGTACTGGAAGCCACAAGCAGACAGGTAATTAAGGTACTGGAAGCCACAGGCAGACAGGTAACTAAGGTGCTGGAAGCCACAGGCAAACAGGTAACTTAGGTACTGGAAGCCACAGGCAGACAGTTAACTAAGGTACCGGAAGCCACAGGCAGTCAGGTAACTAAGATACTGAAAGCTACAGGCAGACAGGTAACAGAATAATTGAAAGATGCAGACAGAGAGCTGAGGTACTGGAAGCCACAGGCAAAGAACTGTACACAGACAAACTAAAAGTATTAATTCCAAGACACAGTTGTGTGTCTTGGTGAGCCTATTATATATCCCAGACAGATGAACACATGTGATCATGCCAAGCCATCTGCAAAGCCTGTTGTGAAGCATAAGAGAGTTTAATGGACCAGGGTGAGGGAAGTAAGACCCGGATTAGGGACAGATGCATAATAGCTAATAACAGCTGATCAGTTGTGGTGCCAGTTCTACAAACCTTTTAATACAAAGTAACATGGCTGTTACATCTCACTCTTTTACTAGTCTCCATAAACAGGGTTCCCATCTTGCCTCTGTCCTTGTCAAATGCATTATTTATCTTCTGGGGGAGTGTGAATGCAACTCCTGGGCCCCCCCAAAAGGTCAGTGCTTATTAATCGCTCCTTTGCTCCAAAACTTCTTAGAGAGCCATTCTGTATCTCTCCATGCCTGAACAATCTGGTTTATTTGTTTTGTCAGCTCTGGTCTTAGCCCAACTTGTTTCTGACCATGTCTTTTTGTTTGCTGCCAGCCCTGACCTTCTGCTTCTATAAAGTTGGTATACACTTCCACCTGCCCTGACCCTTTGCCTTTCAAACTATGGTTTCTGAAATCCACTTTGATACCATGTGCTAAATTCTTCTAGCTTCAGCTATTTCTATTGGCGGGTACCCTAGGTAAAGAGAAACTGAATTGTTTTTCCCCAAGTCCACATCTCTGTACAAAGCATAAAGTGTAAAACCTTGAAAATCTCTTAGACTTTGGTCAGTTTAGCTCAACACTAAACCCATTGGCTCAACATCATCCACAGTAGACCTTACATCAATGAATTACTAAATGATGAGTGGTTTAGCCTTCTTTATAAAGTTCCAGTTTAGTTAGGAGTGGAAAAAGTTATTTTTTTGGCAAACAATTTTTTTCTTACAATCATTAAGATTGTTATTTGTAGAGATCTATTTGATCATGTATAATCATTTTTTGAAAGGTCCTGTTATTCTGCTTACATTTGGTCATCATATCAGAAGAAACGTCGTATAATAAATCAATTAATCAACTTCATTTACATACTGAACGCTGATGGTTGGTCAACAATATGTAATCTGGTTAATAATCCTTATTACGCCATTTTTTTGTAAAATAATTATTGGGTTCACCAATGTTAATCACTTTGTAATACTCAGTAATCAAGTTGACATCTATGCCATGGGTAGGTTTCTATGTCACATTCTGCTTGAGTTCTCTATAGTACAGCATGCATTGGCACCGCAAAAGGAAACATTCATAACAATTTGATGATCATTCATAGCTTTTCTAATCACTGACTATTTTTTTACGTGATTGTTGTCTCCATTTGTGACTATTTCAAGCTTTTGACTACTTTTACATTTGTTTTCACTAAACTGTAGAGTTGTTAGAAGAGATGAGAAAATTTATTCATGTGGAATTTAATTTTTCTTCAATATGTATTCTTCTGAAAATGGGTGTTTTGCAAGTTTAGTGAAGCCGAAAGTCGCAGCCTGGAGTAAAGATTATCAAAGATAATGGACATGATGGGAGAAGTACAAAAGAATAGTGGCCAAGGAATCGATGGTGAGCTGTGAGGATGGCAAGACCCAAGACCATAATAAAGGAACATTCAATTTGCAGAGAATAACGTCGCTGTAAATCGAATTACCCTACGAGATTTAGCAAATTCGAATTTTGGTGGATTAGATCATCTCAAATTGTTAATCTCAATAATTAGCACATATTTTTTATTAGTGTCATCAATAGACTGTGAGCCAGACATTGTGCACCACATGTACCAGTGTGAATGACACCCTATACAAGCCTCATCTGAGTGCATTTAAAATACTAGGCAACCACCCCCCATGAATGAGTGATTGTTTCATTTGTACTTTTCACCTGTGCTACCCCCGCCTTTATCATGGGGGTCTGCTGCATCCTGTAAATGCATTGCTAATCTGACCTGGTGTTGGTAAGGCTGTTTTGTTTTCTGTGACACATATTCTTGTCCTCAATGTTTGCATTTTTATTATTATTTTTATAATTAACATGGATAAATATTCATTAGTTTTACATGTTATATTAAAAGCATCTGATGTGTTTATTATTTAATCCTTTACTTCAACTAATCCTTTCATGCTTTGGTTACTGCAACCCTACAAATTATCTACCAAGCTAAGTCTAAAAATTCAGCGATAATATTCCAATTAATGACTTAATTATTACTGGATAATTGGACTACTCTGCATTGCAAAATTGGACTTTGGCACCGTGAAAGTCTAGAGTTAAACAAATCCCTGAATTACAGGATAGTCTATCTATCTCTCTAACTTTCCTTTCCATTTATAATAAAGATGGTCACACACATGAGATGAATGTCAACTGACCATCTAATCTGCATGACGATGTGTGATTCTTCTCAGATGTTAGCTATTAGGAGAAAGAAGGATTGGGCATGTTAAAATTTACAGGAGATAAGCCACCACCACAGGTGTTTGGCAGCAGTTTACTCCTTGTTCCCTCATTGGGAACATATGCACATTTGTCTCTTTCCACTGCTGGGCGTCACGTCCTATTGATCACATCACAGCAGTGTCTGACTCCTCCCACTGCCGGGCATCACTTCCTATTGATCACATCACAGCAGTGTCTGACTCCTCCCACTGCCGGGCATCACTTCCTATTGATCACATCACAGCAGTGTCTGACTCCTCCCACTGCCGGGCATCACTTCCTATTGATCACATCACAGCAGTGTCTGACTCCTCCCACTGCCGGGCATCATTTCCTATTGATCACATCAGAGCAGTGTCTGACTCCTCCCACTGCCGGTCATCACTTCCTATTGATCACATCACAGCTTGTGTCTGACTCTTCCCACTGCCGGGCATCACTTCCTATTGATCACATCACAGCAGTGTCTGTCTCCTCCCACTGCCGGGCAACACTTCCTATTGATCACATGACAGCAGTGTTCGACCCCTCCCACTGTCGGGCGCCACTTCCTTTTGATCACATCACATCTGTGTCCGTAGTTGTAGACTATGCAAGCATTCGTATCATGAATAAAAAGTATCGCCACCTTCACAATGGATACAAACATTTATGCAATTTTTTAAAATTATATCACTTTTAAATAAGTTTTTCAAAGTACAAAATTGCCTGTAAAGACAAAAAACTAATGTAGGCAATCAGGTCCCATGATAGATCAAGTATACAGTATTGCAGTATAAAGTAAAATTGTAGGTCTCCCATGAAGCTTAGATTGATAGGAAGATTAGGGTGGCAATTAGTGGGCCTTTAGTAGGTTCCCCCTGACTGCCTCAGTAACTCATTGGTTCTCTACGCTCGCTGTACACATAGAAAGTGGCAGTGAGAAGCTGGTTGAGGGCAGTGCTGGACTACTCGCGTCCCTTCCTATAGTCTTGTTTTGACTTTTCTAACTATGGCTCCGATTGATTACACTGGTCTTGATGAGGGGGCCTGATTCACTAAGAGATGAATAGGGGATAACTTCCAAACTTGCAAATACCCCTTTAACATTTTTATGGACAACTGAAATCCTTGAATTAACCCTTTAATGTGATATGCACTTTCAACTCTATAACAAAATAAACTTCTTTTCCGCTCTAGAAGACAGTCATTTATTATACCACATGATTTGCTCCTATAGTTGGTGTTTCTTCTTTTTGCCTCCTTATTTTCTCCCTGAAAACTTTATTGCTCATTATCTCGTGAGCAGCAATGAAGTGATACATGATTTATTGGGAAACAAAATCTGTGTTTCACTGCTGAATGCATTTCTTTCCCGTGTTTTTCAGGCATTGAGACTTTCCCATAACTGAAAGAAAAAGTATGGTATGCCGCTGCTCTGTTCTCTGACTATCACACGTAAATATCCACATTTCATTGCCGGGTTTGTGGTTATTTCAATTCCCATTTGTTACTTAAAGAATCTATTGATTTAATTAGGCCATTTCACAGTTAAAACGTGGATTCCAAATATTTAACAGGTCATAATACATTACTTGTATGTCGGACATTTTTTTCACTCCTCTGCACGCTATGAAGGTGCGTACATGACTTATATACATATATAGCCAATTATCATTAGAATAATCAACTGATATAAGTGTTTATCCTGCTCAGTTAATATTTTAGCCATTTTTTTCTAGGGAGAAATGATCTGCTTTGAGAATTTTACTTACAGCAGCCACACTCTGAAGGCCCAAAATCTTTAGGTTAGGCCAGAACTTCCGTCTAGATCTGGGAAGTCCCAGCACGTGTGGTTGCAAAACCTGCATCTAGGGTGTAATTAGCAGGTTACTGGTGCACGTCCTGTTGTCACGACATTGCAGAGGCCTCTCGACACATATGTGCAGAGTTATCCCAAGGAAAGTCGTGGCCAGAAATCCCAGCCAAGGGCACACATTTTAAGGTGGACAGAAATTCCGGCCTAGCTTGAAGAGGCCAGGAGTTTCAGCACACGGAGAGGATAAGAAGAGGAAGTGAGGACCGTAGAGGTGTTCAGAAGGTGAGTGATGAGCATTTTTTTTATGTTTTTAACCTTTTACCAGCCTACTATGGTTTAGCAAAATGGCAGCCATCATAGAGCGTCTTACAAGAGATCTGCATTCCGGAGAATACAAATTAATCTCAAAGTTAAGTAGCATTCAGTTCCACTCAAATAAGTATGTCCAACTCTAGCTACAACTACCAAAGATTAGGGGATCTTTTCAAATTTGAATTTGCCATCTTCGCCAAATTTTCCCCCAAAATTTAGTTTGCGGAGAGCACATTTGTGTGAATCTTGTTGTAGCAGTGTGTTCTGACTCAAAGTCAGATAGCAGGATCACCAGTGAGGCCAAATTGTGAATACTTGAAAGCTTGAAAGAGAGAGAGAAAGAGAGAGAGGACCCTGTTGACCATAAAAGCTTATACTCTACAGCAGGGGTGGGCAACCTTTTTCCTGACGAGTGCCTTTTGGATATTTATACCGTCCTTCAGGGGCCATACAAATTGCGCACTAACGCCTCCCACAATGTACATTCTGACGCTGGCACTGGGGTCTGGAAATAATCTTTCACTTCATGCGCCTCAGCATTCGATAGTGAACGCTGGAAAAAGGCATCTGCCGAAACGCGCGTCGGGGGGGACGGGGGTGGCATGCCTACTCATCTCATTTTTTCTATCTACACGGTTGACCGGTATGTATATGTTCATTTCGGCTGTTCTTACTGCTATATACTGTATGTGTTGGGAGTTTGTGCCCTTGATTACTGATGTATGAACTGACCGACATTTACTTGCATTTTCTTAAATGTTACATTTATTATACAGGGTCACTCCATATAATATACTATGCAATGTAGTGCTGCCTTCCCCTGTCCCATTTTTGTGCGTGCTGGGGGTAGCATGGTGATCGTCTTTTACTGTTACTTTAATGCCTGTTATTTATCTTAATAAAGTTTTCTATATTTTCTATATATTGGACTTTTTGACTGCGGTTCTTTTAGTAGGTTATTAGTATTTCATGCAGTTGTGTCCTATATGGTCCTAATTTAGTCCCATTATATTTTCTTGTAATATGTTTGAAATAACATTCTGATGGTTATTATGTGGGGGACTGTTATGTACTCCACTATACTAGTTTTGCTAGTGAACGCTGGATGCACGTGCTTACTCAGCAAAAAGAAATTAAAGGGCTGTCAGCCGTCAAACACAGCTGCCAGCTGTAAGCACTGTGGTCACCGGAAATATGCCCAGGGGTTGGAGAAAATGTTATCGAGTGGCCGTAAATGGCCCTCAGGCCTGAGATACCCCCTCCTGCTGTACATGATAGAGCAGAACCCACTGACCATAAGAGTTTACACTCTACATGAGAGAGAGGACTCCGCTGACCAAAAGAGCTTACACTCTACAGGAGAGAGAGAGAGTGAATCTCTGCTGACCATAAGAGCTTATACTCTACAGGAGAGAGAGAGGACCCCGCTGACCATAAGAGTTTACACTCTATAGGAGAAAGATCCCTGATGACCATATGAGCTTACACTCTACAGGAGAGACAGAGGGGACCCCGCTTACCATAAGAGCTTACACTCTACAGGAGAGAGAAGAACCGATGACTATAATAGCTTGCACGCTATAAGAGAGACTTACCCAATGACTCAGGAGAGGGAAAACGACTCTGCCCTACAAATTGTGCTCCACTGAGAGCTGTGATCTGTGATGACCCACCTGGGTGAGTGCAGTGAGTGAAGGACCTTCGATGACGTCACGGTCACATGAGCGGTCAGGTGACCGGTCACCTGACCGCGACGTCATCGAAGGTCCTTCACTCACTGCATTCTTAGGGACGGAGGCAGACGCTCGCAGCGGTGACAGCCAGGGTCCTTCGGAGGGGTGAGTATATCCATATTTTGTATTTTTATTCTTTATTTTTACATGAATATGGATCCCAGGGCCTGAAGGAGAGTTTCCTCTACTTCAGTCCCTGGGAACCATTCAGGATACCTTCCGATATTTGTGTCCCATTGACTTGCATTGGTATCCGGTATCGGTATCGGCGATATCCGATATTTTTTGGATATAGGCCGATACCATCCGATACCGATACCTTTGAATATCGGAAGGTATCGCTCAACACTAGTGGTAATGCAAAATGATGTTAGACTGCTATGTGATGCTTCAACAGTGCGGGAAATTAAGCCGGGCAAGTTTTTTTTTGTGAGCTACGAATTGAAACTGTAAATGTTTGAATGTTTGTCAATTTAATCAAATTTGAATCAAACTCGATCATCCGCAGACTGATCTTCTCATCTCTAATTACAATTGTATAAGGCACTACTAAGGAGCCACTATTTTTATGTGGGGAACAAAGTTCTAAAAACTGCTTTAGGGTAAATTCCCACTTCGCACTTTTGCCGCATTATTCTGCGTGTTTTTGCCATGAAAAATGTAGCATTTTAAGGTCCCAGCAAAGTGACTGATATTTCCGAAATTTCATGTACAAGCAGTTTTTCCTTACAGATTTGAAGCAATTTCACATCTGCAGCATGTCAATTCTTACAGTGTTTTTCACCCATTCTAATAAATGGGAAAACAACACACCACAATGCTCGCAAATCATGCACGTTTTAGGTTTCATGATCTTTTTCATTCATAAGTCTTCATAAGTCTTCATTCGATAAACTACGTACGTAGCTATTTTTATTTCTTTTTGATTTTCCCACTTGGATACTTTATTATGAGTCTTAAGGCTCCTAAATATTTCTACCTCCTTTCATACCTTTTAGTCCCATTCAGATCTAGAGATCAAACTTAAAGGATTTATCCCAGACCGTTTTTTTTTTACTTTGAGTCTAAAAATTAATAGGCAGGTAAGTGCTACCTTCCTGTCTGTTGTGCCTATGCCAATCTCTGCCGGCACAGAGGAGCCACAGACTGCTCCTGTCGTCAATTCAGCATCTTCTGCTGACGTCATGTCGACAGAACAGCGGCTTCTCTTCCCGGCGATTCTGCTGCTTCCCATCAACAGAGTACCTCTTCCTCTTTAAGGCTGCTCTGTCGACAGGGCGTGACTAGCAACATCATGCTAATTGACAGCCGGTTCCCTGCTTCCCAACTGCAGGAAGCCGGCTGTCAATCTGCATGATGTTAGCAGTCATGCCCTGTCGACAGAGCAGCCCAAAAGCAGAGTTACTTTGTTGATGGAAAGCAGCAGAATTGCTGGGAAGAGCGATCGATGACTGCTCTGTGCCGGCACCGGGTAGTTTGACAATGCCGGATTAGTTTTAGACCCATAATAAGAAAAATAACAGTCCTGAATAAACCCTTTAATCCTATGTGATCTTCCATAGTGGCATATGTGATGTGGCTTTATGACATAGATATAAGTGACATCAATGCCATGATATGTGGTGTGCATGAAGGCAGGCAAAAGTCTATAAAGACCAAAAAATATGCAACAAAATGATGATACAATCATAGTAAGCACTGAGTGTGCTTGTAGCCGCCTTTGTAGAAGCAGAAAGCAATTTCTGGCATACTTATCCTTCGGTACTAAGTGCAGCTACATTTTTTTTTATTACATTAGTGTTCCTTTAAAACAAAGGTCAAGTCTGCAGTGATAAAATAGGCTCCAGGTTGCTTTTTTTTTAATAGAGGAAAATGATATTGTGTTGATACACAAAGCAGCCCGGCTCTGTTACACAAAAATATAACTTTAAGATGTGTCGTGCTGATGTCATCAATAAAGTTTTTAGTAAAAATTGCAAGTGTTAGACATTGTGTAAGAAGTAACGCTTTTTTCCCCCCCATGTTTATTGACATTTACAATTATTAATGTGCCCCCGTAACTAATAAGGAACAAGGGAATCACGGTGTATTTTTCCAAGGTTTACTAAACCTTAAGCCGCTGCGCTTTAATAGCACTGTTGCCAGCATTATGTGTATGTTGGATGGCTTTATAAACACTTAAGAAAAATGAATTATGTTTCCACAATGGGATTACCGTGTATCATTATGGCCAGGTAAATGCCAGGATGGTGACATAATTGGTAGTTGTGAGTAAAATACAACCCCTTTTAAAATGTTACTAAGGTAAATGCTGCATACTTGTAATTTATTATACATAAACATGACTGCAGGATATTTATCATTTTCTAAATCATAGATGCCTCTCGTACGCATTTCCATAATTTTTCTGGCTGATACTTCATTAGTTCCTTTAAAAAAAACCACAACATTACCCATTTTTGGAAGTCTCTTAATTTACTTTTCCATAATGATGCATGGGTTTACTTGAATAAATGACAAAGGGCATTTCATATTCATATCTTTAGCTACTGTCTAATTCTTTCGTCATTAAATATGGGCATATTGTCAAATCCAGCCTTGTTTTATGAGGGTGCACTACAAAGGTCACAATTAACCTTTTTTTTTATATTGTTCTATGAGTGTTATAGAGAAGCAGGAAACAATTTTATTCTGTTTGCAAAAATTTGGAACTTTTTGAATTTTTTTTCTTTTTTAGGGAATTTATGGAATTTTTAATTAAGCATTATTTCTTTAGTTATTGTTAACATTTTCCCAATCTTCTCTCCCACGTGACTTCACATTTTTGTTTACTACCAGTTTTGGACACTGAAAACGGAAAAGTCTGTTTTTTTTTGTAAAATTGAGAACAGGACATTTTTGTTCTGGGAAAAAATATTGTGAATTCAAAGCCATCACATTTTGGGTTAAAGAATAAATCAGGCATTGGGTGTCGAGTTCCTGCCTCTGCACAGGGGGAATCTCGAACCATCTCCACTGCAGTCTCCCATTCTTCTCCAGCCGCAGTGGAGTCTGCTCAGCGGAGATGTCGGTCCCAGCGTCTAGCTCAGGCTGATACTGGACAACTGGTTACTACTGCCCTTCCAGGCTCTGTTCTTGTAGCCAGCAATGTTCAGCAGCGAGCAGGTCTTTCTGGGACTAAGTCCAGATTTTCCCTTTCTGAGCATGCCCACGGGATGACCTCCCATTGGAGGTCGGGGGTCACATGCTTAGATACTGCAGCTAATCCCATTGGTCCTCTAGGAAGGTCCTAAAGGTGTTCTTCTTCTGTGGCAGACTCCCATTGGTCCTTCTCGGAAGGTCTTGTACTTGCTGCAGCTATAAAAGGTTTGCATGGCCGCACGGCCATGCGCTAGTATACAATTGTTATCGTGTGTGTGTTGATGAGTGCAAGTCGTTCCTTAAAAAACCCATCCATTGTGTATGACTGTTCGCGTAAGGTGCATGGCTGCAATCTAGCGCCCGGCTGAACTCACAGCATTAACACACAAAACAGCGTCTAACTGCTGTGACCGCCAGTGCAGCGCCGTGCGCTATTAGAGAGCTTACCTTACCCAAGTCTGGGTGGTTAGTGCCGTCCGCTAGTGTGGCACAGCATGCACTTCTGTGCATATTAGTTACCTCTGATACCCCAATTGTGGTGTCGATCGCAAGAGGTCTACACTAACTCTAATCCTGTGTCTTGGGATAGAGTTCTGTGGTTCCTTGCTTGCGCTCTCTGTGCGGTACCGCGACCCTGTGACTTAACCGGGATCACTTTCTTCATACAGGGTGAAGTTAACCCATGAGTGTATCCTCATTGTACCGCCATATAGTCCGTCATTACTTAGCAGCAGGTTCCATCTCTGCACGGTGGACCCCGGGCTGCAAACGCACCTTATTATATCTATTTAATTATTTGGTGCGTTCTGCTAGCCCTAACATTGGGTATATAGTCTCTACTGGTCCTTCAGATCTCTGCAACAGTTTTTGGTTTAGACACTGAAAACAAAAAGTATTATTTTGTCGAGGGGAAGATTTAGAATTAGAATTGGAGTTTTTTTCTAAGCTAGAAAGGTTGGGAATGAGAATTTGGAATGGGACTGTTTCTTGAGGGAAGAAATGTTGAGAAAGCAGTGCCATCACATTTAAAACAAAAGTAATTTTTTTGGAAACAAATGAGACAGTTTTCTGTGAGAAAGAAACATTGAGAATCCCAAACCATTATATTTTGGGCTTTAAAAATAAATCCGGCATTGAAAGACAAAGACTTTTCTTGGTCCTTCAGTTCTCTGCTATATTCTTCAGTTATATAAAAAGTTAAAATTTGAAAAACAGCAAATTTACTGTTAATGAAACCACCAAGGTAATGGAATCTCTTCTGACTAGTCAAGACACTTTCTTGGTCAGACCCCTAGTATATATCTTCAAGGTAGTCACTGATTGTCATCATGAGCAATACTGAGGGTGTTGGGATGGTATGTGGCAATGGAACAAATAACCAGGAGTCAACAGCAACAAAGCAGTAAATTAAAAAGTCTAGGGAACAATCCAAGACAAAATTAGAAGTTGGAGTCAAAGTTAATATGTGAGTCCGCAAAGAAAGGGACAAGACATAAAATCAATGGGCAAACAAAAGCAAGATCCACTGTTCATCCAAGACCAACCTTTCCCTGGTGGAGGCAAGGACGATGATCAAGGAGTTCCTTAGATTGGACTCCTCAATCAAGCCCATTCCAAGGCAACTGTAGCACTCACGACACTGTTTCATATGAGTGAATTCTTAGACACACAAACTTTCTTTATTATGTGTTGAAAAAGGCCAGAATATCCTAATCATGACATTAACAAAAACATTCTGCAACGCCAATGTTGACGTCCCTGCGTGGTCCCTCTCCCTCCTCCCAGCCGGTTCACTAACATACTCAATGCCCTGATTGCACACCAGTATCACCATTCCTTGCTGTGATTTCCTTGTCTTGCATTTTACACATTTCACCCGGTAGTGCGCCTAGTACGCATGCTTCCTGATTCTTAGAGGGTGTTTTGTTCCTTTTTGTAAATTTTAAAATTTAAAAAACGATTATACATATATTTGCCTAAAATATAAAGGAAATGTGTCATCTTTAACTTTAGCCCTTTTAGTGATCATTTAATCTTCAACTTGCTTAACTGTTCATAATCTCCCACCAATCATCTAAGGATGTCTGGAAAAGTAAAGGAGGACAAGTCTGTAGATCATGTTCAAAGGTGGGAAGACAAGACTTCAATAATGGTAATATTTTGTCATATGACTAAATGTGTTGAATTTTAAAGGGTTTAATACTTTCAATTTTTCTCTGAATTTCCCATACTCATACCATAGGGTTGAATATAGTTCTTATATGTAGAATTGACATAGTCATTGTTATTATTTCCATGACTATTTTGGCCCTACAGAAGATTTTTCTGATATAAGATGGACATTGTTCCACCATTAACTACTCTTGATGAGGAATTCATCTTTCAGTGATCCTTCTTACGTGTCTGATTTTAAAACCTTTCATCAGGTTCTTGCTACTTGCGTTAACCTCTCTCTTGTCAGCCGGAGGATGGACGACAGCATAACTATGAGCTATTTCTTCTTATAACAATTTCATGCCATAGCCCCATGATGAATTAGATGAGACCTCACAACGTTGTTCTCTCTCCATTAAAACCCAACGCGATTATACCTCCCCCTATAGCAGTTCCTTAATATGTCACCCTCACTACTACACTTTAGGTAACAATAGTTGATTTCTGTTTTTAACCAGTATTAGAAAAGTCTAACAGCTTCAAATTAGACTATTACAGGACAAAGGAAGAAAGAAGGTGGCCAAAAAACTAAACTTTAATGTGTCATCTCGGGAAAGCAAATATATTGAACCTCATTGGAAGCACAATCCAGTAATAGATCGTTGTAACTACAAGGAGGTGAGCTGAATTCCATTGTTTAACTAATGTAGGTGTCTGACTCCGGTACACTATCTTCTATTTTCCATATATCATAAATTATTAGTACTGCTGAAATTCGGCACTGGACAAGGAAACACATTTGTGTTCGGAAATTAATGTGAGAACAAGTGTCCCAGAAGGAAAGAAGTGAGTATACTATAAAAGGAGGAAGATGGAAAATAAAAGTTCTGCCAAAATTGGTAATTGTAAATGTTTATAAATTTTACAAAGGATTACAAGATAAGATTTGTGTTAGAATATTTACCAATAATAATATTATTTCAATTATGGCTGTTGTAAAAAATATAGAGCAATAAATGTACTAAGAAGAATACATATTGGTTGATACAGTATCTATCTATCTATCTAATTACAATGTCTGTATACAATCATGAGAAGACTAAGTATATCCTCTTTGTTTTTTATGATTATGCATGCCAGGGCATAATAAAAAAAAATCTAGTCCTTAGAAGGTCTTACAATTAAGTAAATACAACCTCAGATGAAGAACAACGCATGATAAGTACACCATGCCATTATTAATTTATCAAAAACTAGGCCAAAATGCAGAAGCGTGTGAATAACTAAATACACCCTTGTTGCTTTCATAAGAATTAAGAGAGTAAATAGCAGCCACAGCTAGGGTTGAGCGAAACGGGTCGGCCAGATTCAGAAGTCGCCGACTTTTGGCAAAGTCGGGTTTCATGAAACCCGACCCGACCCCTGTGTGGGGTCGGCCATGAGGTCAGCGATCTTCTGAATCTGGTATCGGAATTCCGATACCGAGTTCCGATATGTTTGTGATATCGGAAATCGGTATCGGAATCCATATTTAAGTGTAAAATAAAGAATCAAAATAAAAAATATTGATATACTCACCCTCGGACGCGCCCTGGTACTAACCGGCAGCCTTCCTTCCTAAGAATGAGCGCCTGAGGGGCCTTCGGTGACGTCGTGGCTTGTGATTGGTCGCGTGAGCTGTCACATGGGCGGTCACGCGACCAATCACAAGCCACGACGTCATCTAAGGTCCTTCAGGCGCTAATTCTTAGGAAGGAAACGTCCGAGGGCACGTCCGAGGGTGAGTATATTCCTAATAGGTATATACTCACCCTCGGACGTGCCCTGGTTCTAACCCGCAGCCTTCCTTCCTAAGAATCAGCACCTGAAGGACCTTAAATGACGTTGCGGCTTGTGATTGGTCGTGTGACGCCCATGTAACCGCTTACGCGACCAATCACAAGCCGCGACGTCATCGAAGGTCCCACAGGCGCTCATTCTTAGGAAGGAAGGTTGCCGGTGAGAACCAGGGCGCGTCCGAGGGTAAGTATATCAATATTTTTTATTTTGATTCTTTATTTTACACTTAAATATGGATCCCAGGGCCTGAAGGAGAGTTTGCTCTCCTTCAGACCCTGGGAACCATTAGAAACCCAATGCACTGCATTGGGTTTCATGTTTCGGCCGACCCCGACTTTTCTATAGGATCGGCCGATTTCACTCGACCCGACTTTTGAAAAAGTCGGGTTTCGTGAAACCCGACCCGATCCTATAAAAAGAAAAGTCGCTCAACCCTAGCCACAGCTAATCATACCTTTGATTCATTGTTCAATAGCAAGTGTGGTCACCTCAATAAAAGCAGAAGTTTTGGTACTTTGCTGGTCTGCATCTTTCAGACATGTGTTAACACAATGCCAATAAGTAAAGACATAAGCAATTATCTTAGAGAAACAGTTGTTGAAGGGATATAAGGTTATAAAACATTCAAGACAGTTGAAAATCTTCCCGGGAATGCATATCCCAGCAAATTAACCCTGAGGTCAATTCATGCAATGGAGGAAAATAAGAAAGAGCTCCAGCTCAGACTCTAAAGGCCTAAGTTAGCACATTAATTGTTCAAGTTCATTACAGGCAAATTAGAAAAAACTGAACAGCATGGCTAGTTAGGAAGGGTTGCAGGGAGAAAGTATCATGCTGCTGCAGTGCAGTATAGCGCACTGTACACAGAGAAGCAAAACAGAGCAGCAGCACAGGCGTCACAAAGTGGCGAGAGACTGGTCAGACAAGCCGAGTCAAAAAACCATCAGAAACAGAAGTACCAATAGTACCAGCAGTATACGTGGTCAGGAACAAGCCAAGGGGTTCAGCAACAGTCAGAAGCGGATAAGATAAAGAGAGAATGCAGAAGCGAGTCCAAACACGAGCCAAGTCAAAAACCAGAGAATCAAACCAACAAACAGGGAAACACTGGGAAAAGGGCAGACAGAGGGAGTCAACAGAAACGGGGCAAGTCAAGGATCACAGCAGGACAGATCAAGAGATACCAGAGTCAGGTTCACATGCCAAAGACAGAACTATAGCTGACACCGCATCGGAGCTAAATAGCAAACCTGAACCCAGAATGAAGCAGAGCAAAGTTATCCCTTGACATGATATGCCCGGAAAAAGGGCAGACAGGATTATTACCCTGGAAAGGATCATGACAGAAAGTCTCTTCTTTCTAAAAAGAACAAAGCAGCACAGCTAAAATTTACAATCTGAACAAAGCACAAGACTTCTAGAACAATGTCCTTCCAACAAATAAGACCAAAGTAGAGATGATTGGCCTTAAAGTGTCTTAATTTACTTTTCCATAATGAAGCAGAAATGCCTCATACCAATTGTCAAGTATGGTTAGACTATGGTAATGGTATAGACATGATGTTGTTATATGCCAAACAAAGTATGTCAGGTATACATATGTGAGAAGGTTGTGGGATGCAGTAACAGATAGGAGGCAGAGCAAGGGTTAAAATTAACTTTACTATAACAGGGGTATACTCCATGCAGGGAGGAGAGAAGGTATAGACAGGTGGTATAAACACTCGTTACACCAAAAGAGGGAGTAAGGGCAAAGGGTATAAACAATGTGCAAAAGTAGTAAACTTATCGGTCCGGCGGCTTCAGAGTGATGAGTGTCATGCCGGAAGCGGCATTAAAGAGGCAGGATGGTGTACTGGCACCCGCACCTGTCCCTACCACTTTAATGGGGCCCTGGCTTTCCCTTATCTCGGGGGTACCTATGATGGTTAGGAGGCCCGAGCCGCCAGCGTATCCCTGTCTCCTGTGCAGGCCCTATAAGTGGCCCCCTCTTCTCCCCAGGGAGGAGGACTGCACCAGTGTATAAACACAACAATAAACAGGGTATACAGACAAGGTAACTAAAAGTCTCAAACTCACCAAATACTCACACAACCACAGAGGGTACACATAGAAGGGAAGAGAAGGAGAAAACTAGGAAAGAAAACAGGTTTAACATGCAACCAAAACCGCAGACACCAATCTCTGTAATAAACCTCCAAGCTCCAAATGTCACTCTCCTTCAACCTCCAAGCCAGGCAGCAGAACTGATCACTGACTCTAGCTGTAGTCAAGGCTGGGTCTATATTGAGGAGGAGATTACAAAATCACCTTCAGCTGAGAGACCCAGCTCACAGCAACTTAACAAATAAGGTTAACTCCTGCACTGCTGGCACAAAGCAGCCAGGTCAAAATACAGGAGAAGAGCTTCTGTTCACTGTGTGTAAACGAGGCCCAGAGCGCTGCAGTTCTCTGGAACCTCTCTGTCGCGGTAGCCCCGTGACAATGAGTCTCAGATATGCACGGTGGTGCCGACACGGCCAGCATGTGCTGTGAATGATGAGGGGTTCAAGAGAGGCCTGGATGTCTTCCTGGAGCAGAACAATATTGTATCATACAATTATTAGGTTCTGTAGAAGGACGTAAATCTGGGGATTTATTATGATGGAATATAGGCTGAACTGGATGGACAAATGTCTTTTTTCGGCCTTACTAACTATGTTACTATGTTACTATGTTACTATGTTGTAGACGTCGGTGGTCGGTTCCTAGGAATGACTGAGAGTCCTCGATGTCTGCCCCGGGTCCTGAGTAGCAGGGAGAGAAGAAGTAGTGTGCACTGCCGGGTTGGACAGAGCCCAGCAGAAGTAAATGGGTGAGTAAGGGTAAAGTTCTTGGTAAGTCACCTGGTTTCTTTTAGGCAGCACGCGCGCGTTATGGGGTGGCCTGAGACGAGTAGTTGCTGGAGCAGTAGGGGCCAGCGGTGGAAAATAGTTCTCCGGTCACAGTATTTGCAGGGAGCAGCTGGGAACTATGTAGCGTGGTCCTACACTGTCACGATGCTCAGATAATGAAGTATCTAGCCAATACAGCTGACGGCGGTGATTGAGGTAAGGAGTGCTGTGCTTTGCGCCTTCTCTCATCATCCCCCACATCGTCTGACAGCGGGCGCGATGACTTCACAGCCCAGCGCCCGCTATCAGGAGATGAGCGGGAGCAGGGACCGCCGCTGGAACAAGGAGGAAGAGAGGTGAGTATTTATTGTTTTTTTATGGGGTACTGTCTTATATACTGGATCTGCCTATGGGGGTGCTGCCTTATATACAGGATCTGCCTAAGGGGGTGCTGCCTTATATACAAGATCTGCCTATGGAGGGTGCTGCCTTATATACAGGATCTGCCTATGGGGGTGCTGCCTTATATACAGGATCTGCCTATGGGGGTGCTGCCTTATATACAGGATTTGCCTATGGGGTGGGGTGCTGCCTTATATACAGGATCTGCCTATTTCTGGGTGCTGCCTTATATACCGGATCTGCCTATGGGGGGTGCTGCCTTATACTACAGGATCTGCCTATGGGGTGGGGTACTACCTTATACTACAGGGTCTGCCTATGGGGTACTGCCTTATATACAGGATCTGCCTATGGGGTGCTGCCTTATGTACAGGATCTGCCTATGGGGGTGTTGCCTTAGATACAGGATCTGCTTATGGGGGGGTGCTGCCTTATATACAGGATCTGCCTATGGAGGGGTGCTGCCTTATATATAGGATCTGCCTATGGGGGGCTGCCTTATATACAGGATCTGCCTATGGGGTGGGGTACTGCCTTATACTACAGGGTCTGCCTATGGGGGTGCTGCCTTATATACAGGATCTGCCTATGGGGGTGCTGCCTTATATACAGGATCTGCCTATGGGGGTGCTGCCTTATATATAGGATCTGCCTATGGAGGGTGCTGCCTTATATATAGTATCTGCCTATGGGGGGTGCTGCCTTATATACAGGATCTGCCTATGGGGGTGCTGCCTTATAAACAGGATTTGCCTATGGGGGTGCTGCCTTATATACAGGATCTGCCTATGGCGGGTGCTACCTTATATACAGGATCTGCCTATGGGGTGGGGTGCTGCCTTATATACAGGATCTGCCTATGGGGGGTGCTCCCTTATACTACAGGATCTGCCTATGGGGTGGGGTACTGCCTTATACTACAGGGTCTGCCTATGGGGGGTGCTGCCTTGTATTATATTGAGGACTTCTGGCACATTATGCAATATGGAGGTTATCTATGCGGGCCATCATACAGTGTGGAGATTACAGTGATGAGGCCATCATACAGTGTTGGAGCCATCAAACAGTTTGTGGGATACTAAGGAGTCAGTATACTGTGTGGGTACATTATACTGTGAATAAGAGAGCATCATGCTGTGCATAGGGGAGCTGTACAGGGGGAGACTTTGGACATTATTAAATGTAATTTGTTATAGGGGAACTCAGGTTACTGTGACTATCAAAGGGGCACACAGGGCAATATTACTTTCTAGGGGGCAAAATGTGGGCGCTGTTTTCTAGGGCACTTGCACCCAGCATTATTATTTTATAGAGGGTTGCATTAGGATTTAGAACAGGGGTGTCAAACTGCATTCTCGAGGGCTGCAAACAGGTCATGTTTTCAGGATTTCCTTGTACTGCACAGGTAATAATTTAATCACCTACACAAATAATGAGTTGGTGATTAAATTATCACCTGTGCAGTACAAGGAAATCCTGAAAACATGACCTGTTTGCAGCCCTCGAGGAATGCAGTTTGACACCCCTGATTTAAAGGGCACAGAGAACCACACAGCAGGTGCAGTAATAGGGTCACATACGGCAGCAGCGGCTCAGTATTGGGGTATCAGGTGCAGTAATAGGGACACATACGGCAGCAGAGGCTCAGTATTGGGGTATCAGGTGCAGTAATAGGGTCACATACGGCAGCAGCGGCTCAGTATTGGGGTATCAGGTGCAGTAACAGGGACACATATGACAGCAGCGGCTCAGTATTGGGGTATCAGGTGCAGTAATAGGGACACATACGGCAGCAGTGGCTCAGTATTGGGGTATCAGGTGCAGTAATAGGGACACATATTGCAGCAGAGGCTCAGTATTGGGGTATCAGGGGCAGTAATAGGGACACATACGGCAGCAGCGGCTCAGTATTGGGGTATCAGGGGCAGTAATGGGGACACATATGGCAGCAGCAGCTCAGTATTGGGGTATCAGGAGCAGTAATAGGGACACATACGGCAGCAGTGGCTCAGTATTGTGGTATCAGGTGCAGTAATAGGGACACATACGGCAGCAGCGGCTCAGTATTGGGGTATCAGGGGCAGTAATAGGGTCACATACGGCAGCAGCGGCTCAGTATTGGGGTATCAGGTGCAGTAATAGGGACACATATGGCAGCAGCGGCTCAGTATTGGGGTATCAGGTGCAGTAATAGGGACACATACGGCAGCAGTGGCTCAGTATTGGGGTATCAGGTGCAGTAATAGGGACACATATTGCAGCAGAGGCTCAGTATTGGGGTATCAGGGGCAGTAATAGGGACACATACGGCAGCAGCGGCTCAGTATTGGGGTATCAGGGGCAGTAATGGGGACACATATGGCAGCAGCAGCTCAGTATTGGGGTATCAGGTGCAGTAATAGGGACACATATTGCAGCAGGGGCTCAGTATTGGGGTATCAGGGGCAGTAATAGGGACACATACGGCAGCAGCGGCTCAGTATTGGGGTATCAGGAGCAGTAATAGGGACACATACGGCAGCAGCGGCTCAGTATTGGGGTATCAGGTGCAGTAATAGGGACACATACGGCAGCAGCGGCTCAGTATTGGGGTATCAGGGGCAGTAATAGGGACACATACGGCAGCAGCGGCTCAGTATTGGGGTATCAGGAGCAGTAATAGGGACACATACGGCAGCAGCGGCTCAGTATTGGGGTATCAGGTGCAGTAATAGGGACACATACGGCAGCAGCGGCTCAGTATTGGGGTATCAGGGGCAGTAATAGGGACACATACGGCAGCAGCGGTTCAGTATTGGGGTATCAGCAGGATAAGGAGTTTGTGGAGGTTGGGAATAGATGGTGATAGCTGGAATGTGAGAAGTGAATGGTGTCTTTGTTGAATTCTCTGCAGGTGATTCGTTGCTGGAAGAAGTTGTCATGTCGGTCTGGGCCAGATGGAAAAGACGGGAAAAATGAATGACTCCATCAGAAAGAATGTCAGCGGTAAGACATTATCTGTAACTGTGCTGTGATCTCTTACAATATATGTTCTGTAGGACTGGTATCTACCACTGACCATATGGCAGTAATATCAGTGTTGGTCTTTATATAGAGATTATCTTCAGTAACAGCGCAGTCATCTGCTGAGGTTCTCCTCCACTATTAGGGCGTGTCACCGAGTTATAATCAAGGTTATATGGTTAGGGGCCCACTCAGAAGCTTTGCCCCCCCCTGAACCAAAACCCTAGCTACGCCTCTGGGTGATATATATCCTTTTATCCTAAACAAAGATTTTTTGTTATACCTCTGCTTTGATTCTTTGTGCATTTATTCATTCTTTTCTGTAGGATCTAGTTCCACCTTGTATTTATTCTGTTTTGATGCGTATTTCTGAAGATTGATTACCCAATCTTATATACTGTATCAATTCTTGCATAAAGAATTTAAGGTGTATATACTGTTACTATCATTCATTGACTACAGTTGGCTGTTTCTGGAGGCTTCATGTGTGGCTTTGCCTATGCATGATACTCTCCTTTTAAATGTTTTACAGTACATGTTTTGAAAGTGTACAACTAAGATTTGTCTTTTACGAATGGCTCATACTTCTAAGTGTTTATAGGTTCTTGCAGTAATTCAACTTTATGCTGCCAAAGGTGGTTCTACAAGCTACTGAATCATGGAGTGAAATTAATTTTTCATATACTCCCCCTGCATTTGGTCTAGTTTTTGGTAAATTAATAATAACAGGGTGTAATTTGTCATGTGTTGTTCATCTGAGGTTGTATTTACCTAGTTTTAAGATCTTCTAAAGTACAGATGTTTTGTTATAATGTCCTGATGCATAAAGAGGGTGTACTTAGTTTTTATTTTCACTACATTATCATTTTTATGCATAACTTCCAACTCCAAGCTGTATATACCTGAATACTTATTGGATGAAGAAGATCAGGTGGTGGGTATTTGTGTAATGAGGGGTGTGTGGCCTAAGGATACAACACCGTTTATTAAGGTGCAGAATTATTAGGAACCTTGTTTTCCTCAAGCAAAATGGGCCAAAAAAGAGATATAACTGATTGTGAAAAAAACAAAAAATTGTGAAAAGTTTTACAAAGGATGCAGCACTCTTGAAATTGCTAAGAAATTGGAGTGTGATATAAAGTTTTGTAGAAAATATTCAAAAGGATCACAAAAAACATGTTGAAAAATAATGACGCACATTAACTGCCAGAGATGTGACAGGAATCAAACGTCAAGTGACCAGGAAGCTATTATTCCCCGTCCTCTCATATTTGTCAACTGCAACCTCCTTCAAGGTGTTCAATGCTCAGAGACACAGCCAAGGTAAAGAGTGTTGAACCCCACCGACATAGAAGAAGACGCAGAAGAGGAAACGTCAAGTGTGGGCCAAGGAATATCTGAAGACAGGTTTTTCAAAGGATTTATGGACTGATGAGATGAGATACTTGACGGACCAGATGTAAGGGTCAATGGTGGGATGAATAACGGGAATAGACCTCCACTTCCACTCAGAAGCTGGTGGAGATGGGGTTCTGCTATGGGCTAGTATTATTAAAGATGATCTAGTTGGACTTTTTAGGGTTGAAGATGAACTCGGGAAATCAACTCCCAAATCTACTTTAGAAGACATTTTCTGTTAAGGACTGGCGGAACGCACCAAGTACAAGATGAAATGGAACTAGGTGCGTTCGCAGTCCGAGGTCCACCGTGCAGGTAAAAACCCTGCTGCTAGTAAGACGGACTATATGGCGGTACAATAAGTATACACGCACGGGTTAACTTCACCCTGCGTGATGGAAGCGATCCTGTTGCGTCACAGGACCGCGGTACCGCACATAGAGCGCGAGCAAGAAGTCAGCGAACTCAACCCCAACTAGGATTGAAGTCCGATTAGACACTTGCTGGCACAACACCGCAACTGGGTGTGTAAGGAAACTAAATAATAATATAAAGGCACAAGAGTGCGTGCGGTGCCGCACTGTCGGACGCCACTAACCACCCAGGCTTGGGTCAGGAAAGCGCAGAGCAAGCGCAAGGTGCCGTACAGGCGGACACAGCAACTGGTAGCTGTAATGTGTGTTACGCGCTAGATAGCAACCATACACCTTCCGCGAACAATCATTCAATAGGGAGGGTTATTTAAAGAGCGACTTTCACTCACAACACACACACATATTTACAAGACAATACTAGCGGATGGCCGTGTGGTCATGCGCAGTTTATATAGCTGCAGCACATGAAACAGCTACAGAAGTTTTGCCCTTTCAGGACCTGCCAAAAGGACCAATGGGATGTGCTGCAGTACCTGAGCATGTGACCCTCGATCTCCAACGGGAGATCCTGCCCTGGGCATGCTCAGACAGAGAAAAGCAGGACTTAGATCCAGAAACGTCCACTCGCCGCTGCCCAGCAATGGCTTCAATGGCAGAAGCAGGAAAAGCAGCAGTAACTCTTCGCACAGAGTCAGACTGAGCGAGACGCTGGGATCAACGTCCCTGCTGAGCAGACTCCACTGCGGCTGGAGGAGAATGGGAGACCGCAGCGGAGACGGATCGAGACTCCTAACATTTTCTTCAAGCAGTGGTACAGGAAAAAGTCTGCATCTTTCAAGAAAACCATGATTTTTCTGCAGGATAATGATCAATTGCAGCATCGAGGTCTCCACTGCTGCCAGTAACGGCCTTAAAGATGAAAGAATAATTACACTGTTATGTCTGCTAATGAAAGGTGTAATGAAGGCAATCCAGAAACACAGTGTGCCTAGCGATCAGAGCGCACACAGTGATCTGACAAATACCCAAAAACAAAAGAACGAGCTCTGAGACGTGGAAACTCTGTAGACTGCACACCTGATCCTATCCTAAACACAACTAAAAGTGGCTGTGGATTGCGCCTAACCACTACCTATGCAACTCGGCACAGCCTAAGAAACTAGCTAGCCTGAAGATAGAAAAATAGGCCTGACTTGCCCCCAGAGAAATACCCCAAAGGAAAAGGCAGCCCCCCACATATAATGACTGTGAGTAAGATGAAAAGACAAAACGTAGGGATGAAATAGATTCAGCAAAGTGGGGCCCGATATTCTTAGACAGAGCGAGGACAGTAAAGCGAACTTTGCAGTCTACAAAAAACCCTAAAGCAAAACCCACGCAAAGGGGGCAAAAAAGACCCACCGTGCCGGACTAACGGCACGGCGGTACACCCTTTGCATCTCAGAGCTTCCAGCAAAACAAAAGACAAGCTGGACAGAAAAAAGGCAACAAAATAGCAAAAAAGCACTTAGCTATACAGAGCAGCAGGTCACAGGAACAATCAGGAGAAGCTCAGATCCAACACTGGAACATTGACTAGGAGCAAGGATAGCAGCATCAGGTGGAGTTAAGTAACGAAGCAGCTAATGAGCTCACCAGAACACCTGAGGGAGGAAGCTCAGAAGCTGCAGTACCACTTGTGACCACAGGAGTGAATTCAGCCACAGAATTCACAACATACACGGCTCCTTCCTTACCAGATCTAAAGTCTATTGGCAACTTTTGGGCCCAATATACAAATGAGGTGGCAGAATAATGCACCAAACTATTGGTCACACAAAGGCTGCCCGAAGCCCACCACTAGCATATGAATTAAAAGATATTTTCTCATGCACTGTACCAGTAACAGATACAGATGGTTGGTATAGGGGCTAAGTCCCGTACAACACTGTATCGCCTATTTAAATGCATGTTGGGATAATGGACTCCCTTTAAGGTGGTGATATGTGCAAATGTATATGCACAAATGAATAAATAAATGTGTTCATTATTATAAGGCCACAAGGTGATTTTTAGAATAAACCTTTAGCTATAAAAGTAGGGTACCCCATAATATTACCTATCACATTTAAGGGTCGAATTGCAACAAGAAATTGAACTTTTTTTTAAAGTGTAACTAAACTTTTGTTAATCTTTCAATACTTTGTAATCTTTTAAAGATGATGTATTGTTAGGCTCTGTTTGGGTTCACCCTGGTGGGTACATAGGCAACAAGTGTTGGTGTACCTGGCAGAAAGAGACGTGGGGAGCAAGGATGAGACATCACCAGGAATCTTGGGAACAGCAGGATGGATGCAGCAAAATCAGAAGGGCAGCTGGGACAGAAGCAAGAAACATGGTGCGCACAGGAGGAGGAGAGTAACAAACTAAAGTCTAGGATAAACAATCTGAAGACACAGGTGTTTGTTCTAATGGTCCTTAAAAGGCCTACGGAGATGAAGTCACACGTTAGGCAATCTACAAAGCCTGACGTGGAGCACAACATAGGGCAGCGAACTGAGGTGAAGGGAGCAGAGCCCGGATCTGAGACAGGTTTGTGACACGCACGATATATTGGTGGGAGCTTTAGTTAATCACTTGCTCATAACACCAGACAGAGGTCCCTAGCTCAAACACACAAGGAATGGGCCACAATGAAAAGTTTGTGGAAATACACATGCTCATGCTAGTTTAAGAGTTTGTTGGTGGTCTTGGAACCTTTACCCCACCATTCTACAAAAAAAAAAGGATAATAAATATTTAAGCTGCACTTTAATTATAGAGGTAAGTCAGGTAGGGTGATTTTGTTATTTTGTATCGACAGTCTCTGTGATTACTAATATTCTTATAATTTATGATTTAAACATTTATCCCCTTTATTCTCCAATTAGTACTAATCTCTTCTAAATAGAAATAAAATAAAATAAATGCATGGATATGATCATCTGTGCCATCCCTAAATAATGCCATTACCATCACAATCAATTAATGAATAATACACCCTATAGTCATAAAATTTGATGTATCAACACAATGTAATGATTGCAACTAAAAGAAAGACAAACATGCGTAAACAAATTAACACTTTGCCTTATTTATGCTAATCTACTGTACAGGGCATGAAAAGTACATATTCCCTTCAGAGAAATATGACAGGGCGTGTGCCGCAACCTCCATCACCTCCACAAAAGTGGGAGAAAAAGGTCACAATGAATATTAAAATGTCAGAATGTGTGAAAGTTTAAGAGTCATTGTAAAACTCTGGCAACCTTGCAGTTTATTTAACTATTCCAGTATGTGATGAAAGCTTTACTGAATCTTCTATATTCAGATATTAAGTACATCTATGATGTTTTTGATAAAAGAAAAAATATCAAAATATAATTACTTAATAATATTGTACTTTGGATAGACACTGGCCATATATTTACAATGGTTGCTTTACAGTTTTGCACTCTTTTTTATTCATGTAAAGTATTGCCAAGTCTGAAATATTAATGCCCTGAACATTCACTTGAATGGGACTGAGAGACTCTAAGCTGCAGTACCAGACACAGCCACAACAAATATATGGCACTGTGCTAGGTAAAAACTGAATTGGCACGACAATCGCCGGAAGGCTGGTTAATGAATTCATTAGGGAGGACTCCATATTGTCATCATCCAACAATCTAACATTGATGACCTATCCTTAGGACAGAACATCAATATTACAGTCCCCAAAAACCTCTTTATTTATGGATATTATTAAATATCAGCTTTGACAAAGTTCATAAAATTAAAATAGAAAAGATGAGAAAAATATCTTGCTCTTTGAAAAAGGTATATTTGACTTTATTAAAGAGCATCTGTCAGTAGATTTTTGCTATGTATTCTGACAGCATGATGTAGGGACAGAAACCCTGAATCCAACGATGTGTCACTTAGTTTACTGGGTGCAGCAGTTGTGATATAATTACAGTTTTCTCTGCAACAGATTTAGCACAGCTCGCTATGGTGAGCTGTGTATAACCCCGCCCACATCAGTGATTGGCTCCTTTCTGTGTATACTGTATATTGATAGGAAGCTGCTAATCAGTGGTGAGGGCGGGGTTGGACTAGGAGGCACGAGACACCTAGTCCTGTAGTGATAATCTTCTGCTGATAAAGTACGGATTTTGTTGAAACAGCAAAACACAGGGTAGTAATTGATACATCACTGGAATCAGGGTGTTTGCCCTTATATTATGCTGCTCTCAGTTTACAAAGTTTCAAAACTGGTCATGAGTCTCCTGTCCCAAATTCAACAGTCTTATACATACCTATGAGGCTGTCGAGCTTGGGTGAGTAGACCCACTCTCCGTTCCGGAAAACTCGCTTTGCGTATGGACATCTGGCACAGTTTGGTATAAACTGGCTATTAAAAAAAATCATACCGTATGTGGCACCATTGATGAGCGTATCTTACCAGATTCAAATTTGCCAAACCGGGCAGATTTTACAGAAAAATTTGGATTTATTCTCTGCGAATTGAAAGTCCCTTATTATGCTCCAGGGTCTGGAGCATAATAAATATAGGATGTAATAAAAAAGTAATATTCACCTCACGGCTCACCTCGCTGCTCAATGTCCCCCATACGGTCCTCAGCACTAGGGTTGAGCGAAACGGGTCGGCCATTTTCAGAAGTCGCCGACTTTTGGCAAAGTCGGGTTTCATGAAACCCGACCCGACCCCTGTGTGGGGTCGGCCATGAGGTCGGCGATCTTCTGATCTGGTATCGGAATTCCGATACCGAGTTCCGATATGTTTGTGATATCGGGAATCGGTATCGGAATCCATATTTAAGTGTAAAATAATGAATAAAAAAAAAAATATTGATATACTCACCCTCGGACGCGCCCTGGTTCTAACCGGCAGACTGCGTTCCTAAAAATGAGCAAGTGAAGAACCTTCGATGATGTCGCGGCTTGTGATTGGTCGCGTGAGCGGTCACATGGGCAGTCACGCGACCAATCACAAGCCGCGACGTCATCTAAGGTCCTTCGAGCACGTGAAGGACCTTAGATGACGTCGCGGCTTGTGATTGGTCGCGTGACCGCCCATGTGACCGCTCACGCGACCAATTACAAGCCGCGACGTCATCGAAGGTCCTTCACTTGCTCATTTCTAGGAACGCAGGCTGCCGGTTAGAACCAGGGCGCGTCCGAGGGTGAGTATATCCCTATTTTTTATTTTTATTCTTTATTTTACACATTAATATGGATCCCAGGGCCTGAAGGAGAGTTTCCTCCCCTTCAGACCCTGGGAACCATTAGTATCCCATTGCACTGCATTGGGTTTCGTGTTTCGGCCGACCCCGACCCCGACTTTTCTATAGGATCGGCTGATTTCACTCGACCCGACTTTTGAGAAAGTCGGGTTTCGTGAAACCCTACCCGATCCTAAAAAAAGATAAGTCGCTCAACCCTACTCAGCACCTCTTCTTACTGTCGTCGTGTACTGAAAACCAACATTTTCATGATATATTGAACCTTCTGGCCATTACTTGGCGCAGGATGTCCCTGCACATGCGCAGAGATGTCACAGGTCTGGTTGTGGTTGGAAGTCGTGTGAAGAGGCCTGGGGTTTCCAAGCTCGACGGTCGTAAGAAGAGTAAGACTGGACGGTGTAGAGCGAGTTGCAGAGATAGCCAGTGAGGTGAGCGATGAGGTGAGTATTTGAGTACTATTTTTTAAAATCTTTTGCCAGCCCACTGCTATTTCCCATTTTGCTAAATTTGCCTGGGGAAAAAAAAAATCTGCATTCTTGAGTATATGGATTTTTGTAAATTTCGAGTAAAATTCAGTTTCATTCCATTAAATTTTGCCAACACTATAAGGCACATAGAAGCTTTTAAAATGATCTACTTTCCGTGTAGAGAGTGAAAAATGATTCATTTATTTTTCATTAAAGGCAGTAAAGGCTGGGTTTAATTATGAATGTATATATAATATGCTTACAATGAAAAATAAAAATTACATAATAAAACTAAAAATGAATGGTTCTATTGTTATCGGTCATATTTCTTAGGAATTTACAGAATGATGAAAAGTGTCAAAATAGAATCTCAAAGATCTTATTATTACGGTATATAGAAAATCAAAATATCCAATATTTTCTTTTAGACTAAATTATATATTTTACAACAGATTTGCTTTTTCCCCGCATCATTAAAATGTGTAATTTTTTTTTTGCAGTCATCTAAAAAAGAACAAATAAAAAATAAACTGAATTGCCGTGAAATATTTTCTCTTTTTATAGACAACCCCCATTGTATTTTTTATTGACAATAAATTTTGGATTATTTGAGAAATATAAATCATGCCGGAAGATAACAGAAAAAAAAAAAATACACTGAATAATAATATATTTCTTAAAATATGTACTTTTGACAGCATAGCACTGCTTAATGATAATAAGTCAGCTCCATCATCACTCTTCACTGTCAGCCAGGTGAACAATACAAGCCTTATCATATTTTAGGGTTCTGAATACTTTTAATGATTGGCTTCGGCATGTGGAAAAATATAAGTAAATAGAAAAAAACTTTGAAAAAAAAAGAAAACGTAGCAAATACAACAAATACAATAAAAATAAAGCAAATTAATTTCCTTTTTCTCAAAAATCACCGTTTTCAAAATTATATATTTTCTTGTATATCTGATTCAAGAAAAAAAAAATCTTCATTAGTTCTATAATAGGCAGAATCTAATAACTGGGAATGGAATAACAATAAAAAATACAATAAAAAATAGAAAGTGAAATATATGGTTTTGATGATCAGTATCTTTTTTTTTTTCTTTTTCTTTTTCTTTTTTTTTTAAAGAAAGCTTCATTGAACCTTTTGGGAAAAATGAGGACTCTTGGTAATCTGTGCTCTGAAATATTTTTTGCTTCTTTTTCTAGAAAATGTGCAATTTGGTCAGGCAGAAAAAATTGAACAGAGCTTTCCAAGTAATAAATCACTGGATTGCCGATGACATTCATACAATACGGATATAGTGTTAACTGTATGAGTCAGACAGCCCTTACTGCACTCAGCCTGTTCTTAGGAGGTGACCTTGCCACCGTGTTGTAATCAATCATCCTGGCACAGGACACACTGTTTTGGTTTAATATTACACTATTGGCATATATAGTAAACAAAGTGCAGAGGAAATCTCAATAACAAGCTGTGGATATAGCGAAATGTAAGGAAAACGCAAGTTCCCGATTTGTATCTATGAATGTAACTACTACTTCATGCGTGCAAATTACACGTATTCAACTTCTCCATGGGTTATGTTTTTTTAAGCCTATTGCTTTATATTTGGCCATTCTTGCTCGAGTCATATAGGAAATAGCAAATATATCATATTCACTCTGAACATAGATGTAATTTAATTTTTATACGCCGGCCACACTTATGGAAAATTTAGCTTTTTCTATAGCAATTCTGCATAAATTAGAGATAAATGGATCTGGCAAAATTCACATTTTTTCCCTGGGAAATTCGATTTGAGGAGAGGTTATTTATTGTCCTTTATTATGTTCTGGGGTCTTTACAGCATAATAAACATAACATATATACAGTACAGACCAAAAGTTTGGACACACCTTCTCATTTAAAGATTTTTCTGTATTTTCATGACTATGAAAATTGTAAATTCGCACTGAAGGCATCAAAACTATGAATTAACACATGTGGAATTATATACTTAACAAAAAAGTGTGAAACAACTGAAAATATGTCTTATATTCTAGGTTCTTCTAAGTAGCCACCTTTTGCTTTGATGACTGCTTTGCACACTCTTGGCATTCTCTTGATGAGCTTCAAGAGGTAGTCACTGGAAATGGTTTTCACTTCACAGGTGTGCCCCGTCAGGTTTAATAAGTAGGATTTCTTGCCTTATAAATGAGGTTGGGACCATCAGTTGTGTAGTGCAGAAGTCTGGTGGATACACAGCTGATAGTCCTACTGAATAGACTGTTAGAATTTGTATTATGGCAAGAAAAAAGCAGCTAAGTAAAGAAAAAAACGAATGGCCATCATTACTTTAAGAAATGAAGGTCAGTCAGTCCGAAAAATTGGGAAAACTTTGAAAGTGTCCCCAAGTGTAGTGGCAAAAACAATCAAGCGCTACAAAGAAACTGGCTCACATGAGGACCGCCCCAGGAAAGGAAGACCAAGAGTCACCTCTGCTTCTGAGGATAAGTTTATCCGAGTCTCCAGCCTCAGAAATCGCAGGTTAACAGCAGCTCAGATTAGAGACTAGGTCAATGCCACACAGAGTTCTAGCAGCAGACACATCTCTACAACAACTGTTAAGAGGAGACTTTGTGCAGCAGGCCTTCATGGTAAAATAGCTGCTAGGAAACCACTGCTAAGTACAGGCAACAAGCAGAAGAGACTTGTTTGGGCTAAAGAACACAAGGAATGGACATTAGACCAGTCGAAATCTGTGCTTTGGTTTGATGAGTCCAAATTTGAGATCTTTGGTTCCAACCACCGTGTTTTTGTGCGATGCAGAAAAGGTGAACGGATGGACTCTACATGCCTGGTTCCTACGGGAAACATGGAGGAGGAGGTATGATAGTGTGGGGGTGCTTTGCTGGTGACACTGTTGGGGATTTATTCAAAATTGAAGGCATACTGAACCAGCATGGCTACTACAGCATCTTGCAGCGGCATGCTATTCCATCCGGTTTGCGTTTAGTTGGACCATCATTTATTTTTCAACAGGACAATGACACCAAGCACTAGTAGGCTGTGTAAGGGCTATTTGACCAAGAAGGAGAGTGATGGAGTACTACACCAGATGTCCTGGCCTCCACAGTCACCAGACCTGAACCCAATCGAGATGGTTTGGGGTGAGCTGGACCGCAGAGTGAAGGCAAAAGAGCCAACAAGTGCTAAGCATCTCTGGGAACTGCTTCAAGATTGTTGGAAGACCATTTCCAGTGATTACCTCTTGAAGCTCATCAAGAGAATGCCAAGAGTGTGCAAAGCAATCATCAAAGCAAAAGGTGGCTACTTTGAAGAACCTAGAATATAAGACATATTTTCAGTTGTTTCACACTTTTTTTTAAAGTATATAATTCCACATGTGTTAATTCATAGTTTTGATGCATTCAGTGTGAACTTAGTCATGAAAATACAGGAAAATCTTTAAATGAGAAGGTGTGTCCAAACTTTTGATCTGTACTGTAAAATAAATATAAAATCTTATATTCACCTCACTGCTCACTTCTTTGGTCCTTCCTCCACTTCTTACTGTCCCCCCTCTGGTCCTTTGCGGAACTTCTTATCACCCCGCTATTCGTGCTGAAATTTCTGGGCCTCTCATACTGAGCCAGGACATTCAGATGTGATGAGGACTGGAAAGGTTGTGTGCAAGCATGCAAAAGGTTGCAATGTCAAGACATGTCCCGTGGTCCTGAACACGCATGCGCAGAACCACTCTGGGTATCATCAGAGCCGTAAGTTCCATCTCAGTGTGAGAGGCTGAGTACTTCAGTGTGAGCTGCGGTGATCAGAAAGTGCAACAAGGTCCAGACCGGTGATGGTGAAAGCAGAGGGGCTGATGAAGTGAGCAGTAGGGTGAAAATAAGGGCGCTTTCATATTGTCATTTATGCAGGGCTTACGTCAGAACTCACTGCAAAACAAAATTTCGACAAATGCGTCAACTGAGCCATAGACTATAATGGTGTAATGGTGCCAATAGAGCAAACGTGCAATCTACTGTGCATCATTTTCAGGGGTACACCTTCTGTAGGTGGACACTCAGACGTAGTAGGCTGCATCGGGGTATCTGCCTCCAGTAGGCATACACATCCAAAAATTATGCACAGCAGAGTGCACGTTGGCCATGTCGGCACCATTATAGTCTATGGCCTCACTGGCGCATACGTCTAAATCTCCTTTTGAGATGGGGCCCATGAACGGGTGCCTAAATGCAATGTGAACGCACCCTAAGGATTTTTATGATTTTTTAAAACTTTTTTATGGCCTTTTATGGTTCAGAAAAAAAGCTATTTTGCTGAATTTGTGCCAAAACAAATTGCTAAAAATGCGCATTGTGGTGAATATGGATTTTTGTACAATTCAATTCCACTCAAATATATTTGCTCACCTCTGGTATAAATGGTAGAACTGCATTCTGTTGTTATATCACATGTGATGAGGAACTTCATATAAACTCATGAATTTTCTAGTTAATGTTGTCCACTACATTTTCATTGATGACCTATACTTTTTTTGATTTTGTCTTACAAATGGTGATGTAAATTACTGACCAAATACTGAATGTGTGAATGTGACCAAGCTCGGATTCTGCACTGCTACAGGAAACCCACCACCAATTGGTGACTACTCTGAGACCCACCAGACTATCTATTAAAGGTCTTAGGGCACATTTCCAGAATATTCCTTAGACAACATTCCTCACTTTAGTTAGCTTTATGCAAACTGTGTTTAAAGGAGCCACTTCTCTAAGAATCATAGCCTACAACTAATATATATGTATTTCAATGAAAAACAATGGCATTATGGTCAATGCATGCATGGAACATCTATTAAAGTAGGTTGACAAAATAATTTTCTTGCCTCGCACATGAGCTTTACATTCAGCACAAGTGACAGGTAAATCTACCGGCAAATTCATCAAGCTCCGATATAATGTGGCATCTATTGCCCATAGAATCTCATGCAAATTAATAGTTATATATTTATTAGTAGTAGACAAAGCTTTTCTATACAATTGACACAAACCAATCTCATGATTTCAAAAATTACACTCCTTAGGCATAAATCAGATTACAGGCGCCCTGTGAAAATGTTTGGCAAATGTGTGTGCAAATGATAAGTGTACGCAAAACCAAATTGTAAATAATTATAATTCACTTTTGAGCCATAATGCAAGATTAGATTGCAAATCCTTCATTGAAAATCTTAAATGCAAAAAAATAAGTTACCATATATACTCGATTATAAGCCGAGATTTTCAGCCCATTTTTTAGTCTGAAAGTGCCCCTCTCGGCTTATACTCGAGTCATTGTCCCAGGGGGGTCGGCAGAGGAGGGGGAGTGGTGACTGTGACATACTCACCTGCTCCCGGTGTGGTCCCTGGTTCTCTGGGTGCTGACAGCTTCTTCCAGCGTTGAGCGGTCACATGGTTCTGCTCATTACCGTAATGAATATGGACTCGACTCCACTCCCATAGGGGTGGAGCCGCATATTCATTACTGTAATGAGCGGTAACCGTGACCGCTCAAGGCTGGAAGAAGCTGTCAGCGCCCGGAGGGACGTGCAGGGACCACGCTGGGAGCAGGTGAGTATAATGGGGAGGGGGAGCACTGCGTGATATTCACCTCTCCTCGTTCTGGGCACTGCTCCATCTTCCGCGTCCTCTGCAGTGACGCTCAGGTCAGAGGGTGTGATGACGTGGTTAGTCCGCGCCCTCTGCCTGAACATTAGTGCAGAGGACGAGGAAGACACAGCGGCGACGGAATGAGGACAGGTGAATATTGCAAGTGTCGGGGGCCTGAGCGACGAGAGGTGAGTATGTAATTTTTTTTATCGCAGCAACAGCATATGGATCATAATAGTCTATGGAGCATCTTATGGGGCCATAATCACCATTTGTGGAGCACTATATGGGTAGCACGGTGGCTCAGTGGTTAGCACTGCAGCCTTGCAGCGCTGGAGTCCTGGGTTCAAACCCCACCAAGGACAACATCTGCAAAAGAGTTTGTATGTTCTCTCCGTGTTTGCGTGGGTTTCCTCCGGGTTCTCCGATTTCCTCCCACATTCCAAAGACATACTGATAGGGAATTTAGATTGTGAGCCCCATCGGGGACAGTGATGATAATGTGTGCAAACTGTAAAGCGCTGCGGAATATGTTAGCGCTATATAAAAATAAAGATTATTATTATTATTATGGGGCAAATATCTTCATTGAGCATCTTATGGGGCCATAATCACCGTTTGTGGAGCACTATATGGGGCAAATATCTTCATCGAGCATCTTATGGGGCCATAATCAATGTTTGTGCAGCATTATATTGGGCAAATGTCTCTATGGAGCATCTTATGGGGCCATAATTAACCTTTGTCCAGCATTATATGGGGCATATTTTAATATGGAACATCTTATGGGGCCCATCATGAACTGTATGAAGCATCTTATGGGGCCCATCATGAACTGTATGAAGCATCTTATGGGGCCCATCATTAACTGTATGGAGCATTATATGGGGCTCCTGATTCAATATGGATATTTAAAAACACTTAACCCACTGAAATCTCAATTACATTTACTTTTATTTTTACCTATTTTTGTTTTTGAAATTTACCGGCAGCTGCTGCATTTTCCACCCTAGGCTTATACTCGAGTCATTAAGTTTTCCCAGTTTTTTGTGGCAAAATTAGGAGGGGTCGGCTTATACTCGGGTCGGCTTATACTCGTGTATATGGTATTAGTTTTTATAATTTCCTTCCACCACCTAATGTGAGATATAATAAAATGATGTTCAGCACCATCAGACTACCCTTTGCAAGACTTTATATATTACTAGAGTATGTTCCATTTTCTTACATTGCCTCCTTGCACAGTAACTCGGTAACCTCTTGCAAACTCACCTCTATTATAAATGATTTAGTGGAATATCATAGTAGTAAATGCTTTAACAACCAGCTCGAAGCATAAAAAAATACATACTGTACATATGTACTAAAAACAGCTCTGGACAAGTCAAAAAATTGGATACATTATTCCCATGCCAATATCGGCAGTGCAGAATATTGTGTTGAAAGAAAAATGCGAAAAATTAAATTTTTACATGAATAGGAACTTATTTTTTTCGATACTGAAATTTGCAAAATATTATTTTCATCCTGATACTAATGTTTTGTTTTAGTTCCGCATAGAAAATATGATTAATGAGACTGGAAAACTTAGACCTGTACCTGAATGCGCGTCAGGGATTTTCAATCAACACCGTATAATTAAGAACAGGTTAAAAAACTTTTTAGTAGGCGATTATGACCGTGAGATGGTAACATAAGTGGTTGATTTTCTAAAAAAAAAAAAGTGTATAGGTTATAAGGTTAGCTATGAATTTGCTTACTATGATTGATGCAAAATGTGTTTTTTGGTGAACAGGAAGGTAATAAAGACTATAATAATGGTAACACTGGAGCATAAAAGGACCACAATCAACAGAAAGAGAAATGTGACGGCGATAAAAAGAGCAAAATGTACCCAACCTTCTTAACCCAAGAGTCATAATCAACAACGAGGATCCAGTGAAGCCCCCAGCAGCTTCCTTCAAAGTGGATGTGTACCATGGAATGATGCACAGATGGGAAAGGCCTTGGCAAAAGTTAAACAAACAGAGGATCACAATGAAACGGTTTAGCAGCCCGCATAGCCCATAGTTATTTTATCACAATCTGACTTGGTGGGAAATCCTATGTAGTGAAGAAACTTAACCCCCGAATAAAGACTAACCCAATGAAGCAAAGGGTTCTAATTTAAAAAATCTGCAGAACCGAATTGAAACTTCAGTGTCTTATTTGGGAACCCCTCTTAAAAGCATGATGACATATTGCAAGTACCAATAGATCAGGATGACACCCTTGGAAAAAAAGGTATCCCAGAGGCATGTATGGTCAATGTAAAAAACTGGCACTTGATTAATTACTTCCAAAAACTTTAGAAGTGGACATTCATTATGTGTGAAGAAAAGGTGATTCCTGCAGCTAAATAGGAAAGGGTTCTTGGCAGTTAGGGCGGTTAGGTTGTGGAATGCCCGACCAAAAGAGGTAGTAATAGCCAACACTATAACAGCTTTTAAAAAACGTGTGGATGATTTTTTAAACAAATGGTATTGTAGATTATAAATAATCTACCGATAGATACAAAGGTTGAACGTAATGGACTATTGTCTTTTTTCGATCTATATAAGTATGTTACAATGCTGTAGAATGCTGAGCTCTGGTTGGGACAGGAAAGTACAGTAGAAAAATACTGCAAGAGAAATGAGAGTGAGTGAGAGTGTTGGTGTTGCTCACATGGGGTGGTTGTGTATGGACACAACACCTATAAGAGTATTAGAATCTGTGGCTGGAAAAGGTCTTCCAGATAGAAATTCACTTTAGGGGAGAGATCACTGTAAGTGGGCTTTGCTTGCGGAAATAAAGTGGTATGAAATGAAGGTCATTATTACACCAACGCGTTTCAGCCCCCGGATTGGTGCCTTTTTCAATGTAAAAAACCTAATGTGTACAATGGTGTAGTATGTTAGAATGCTCTACTGTATAAATAATGTACTCCATAATTTCCCACGGGATCAATAAAGTGTATCGTATCGTATCGTATCGCACTCAAAGCTTTCCACTTCCAGAAACCCAGGAGCCGAATCTAGGAGGTACACTAGAGATATCCACCTTGAGATGTACTGGGTAGACAGATAAATGCCAATGCATTATACGAAAGGACTTGCAGGGCACGTAATGCTTGTCCTTTGTAGAGCACCTCCATTGTGCGAGAAGATAAGTGCATGTTAAGATGTCATATTATTTATAACTTAAGTCTATTTCAAACAGAAGTGATGAAAGTTAAGTAAAATAAATTGAACATAAGATCATTTGCCTTTTGTTCTGAATTCAGATTAGGAGCTGAATTAATTCCGACAATTATTTGCTTTAGGATCAGTTAAATGGAAATTACTCCAGGTATACAAATACGACTAGCCTCATTTTCTTTGCCATCTGGCCTTAGATTTAATTGCAAATTTTCTTCCTACCTGGCTTTAGAATAAAAGAGCATAATACCCAGTAAAAGATTTTCTCCACTGATGTTATCCTTCTTTTGTACGTGGAAGGTTGATTGACTGAATATTTTCACATAGGGAATGAATGCCAGTTTTTTTTAATATGACTATAAAAACTGGTTGGAAAATGGAGCAATTCACAGGGTGCATTATTGATAGTTTATAGGGCAGAAATGAATGTCTTAGTCTAGTCCCTGGCACTTTTAGAAACTATTAACGGAGTCATCTCAAGGTTGAAATTATAGCTGGGGGTCCAAAAACTGATGCCCCCAGTGATCGTAAGAACCTAGTGTGAACAGAGTGGCGATCTATCATACACACTGCCGCTACATTCATTCTTATGGGATTGCTGAAGAACAGCTGAACGCAAAACATATGACAATCTTCAATAGTCCTATAATGAATGTTGAGGCATTCTCCTCTTCAACTCCTGACCCAGCTTCTCCTCTCCTCCCCCTGCCAGGGATTTGGCAGTGATGTAGCATTGTAGTTCCACTGATGACTCATGCAGGGAAAAAAGACTTCCTGATTTTTCATAGAGCTTAGAAGGATTCAGCGAGGATGCTATTAATTACGTGATGTCATAGACCTAATGGAAAAGAGAAGAATTAACTGGGTAGAAATCAAAATGAGCAATTGTAAAGTCCACACTGATGATTTCAATATATTAAGAGGATGCAAATTTTGATGGTAGTGATGAATTTCTTTCTGGTACTTGCTAGCCAAATGTGCGCCAATTTCTGTTTTTTTCCTACTTGCTATCTGAATTTCTTCATCTTGGAGGAGTCTCTAGTATGACTAAAATTCTTAGTCATGTGTTAAGGCTAGACAAAGGATGAGACACTTATATATAAGGTACAATAATTACTTTCAATAGTTGGTATTAAAGAGAAAATTTTGCTTCTCCTGGAAAATAATTAATTTACGTACCTTTTTTTGTCCCCAGGAGGCATTTCCTGTCCTGTAAAAATCCCTTAGCTACCGGGGTTTTTTGTACGGAGAAAAAGTACTTCAAATACTACAGAAAGACAATTTTGACCCCGACATGGTCTTTAATAATTAGTAATGAAAAAAACAACCTAAAAAGCTGTGATTGACCTATATTCAATACACCCGCGTTCTCCTGTACATTGTATTCCATAGAATCACATTATCATGCCTACTGCCTAGCTGTAAACCACTTGGGGATGATCATTTTCGCTCCAGTACTGTTACAATGAGCTACCTACTATAACAATAATGGGTGTCAGGTACTGTTTGGACTAGACAGGATTAAGCTATCACCCCCATGCTGTGTGTTAATTTATTGCTTGAGACATTTTCATATCTGATTCATTCTCACCCACTCGGCTGCTGTTTTACTAAGTTCCAATTCTCCTCCATTCTCGGTATCATTTGAACTTGAGATACCTGCCACTGTGAAAATGCTTTCTCCTCGATACAAGAATCAGGTATAATCCTTAGAGAGTGTTGCTCTGTTCTCCTGGCAGAGCAGGGGAATAAAACACAATCTGAATGTACAAATATATCTAAGCAATATGCTAAGGTGTGACACAAAAGCCAAAACATTAGCTTCTAAGTAAACAAGAAAGGAAATTGTGATGCTACTTGGGATCCCAGCACAAGACATCTTTAGGTAATAGTGCGATTTTCTCAAGAAATTCAGGTTCACGGCTGCTTGGAATATATGTATAAAAAAAATCGTTCCCCGGTTTTGTTTAGTGATTATTTAGGATCTGTCCAAAAGGTGTTTATTTCTCTGTGTAAATTGGATGCGGTGTTTCTTATACTTTAGCCTGAGGCATAGTTGATGAAGGCAGAAGCCAAGACGACGAGGAAGGAGTCTACGACAGAAGAATGAACAATAACAGTATTCTATCCACTTATTCTTCTCAAAATTCTAGAAGATCCTAAACATGCTCTTCACTAGGGAAATCCATGGTAGAAAATTGTTTCACATGGGCATAACTGATTAGAGAGAAAATATAAAGAATTACGTAGAAAGTATTATTCAAATTATGGGTAAATTAGGTAAAAATTTGTCAAGCTTCATTATGGAATTTTCTTCTTTGGAAGTTCTCCTGATTTTTACAAAAATGTTGCTAGTTATACAGTCTCTAAGGCAAGAAGCAGCAGAACACATTTGGGCCACTCCTTTAGCCAAAGTGTGGTGAAGAATCCGATTATTAGTCTTGTTCCCCAGCAATGTCATTGATTAGTCTACTGAAGCTCTTTTGAAAAGATGACTGGAGATATACATTTTCAATTAGTCTTATATTATTGTTTAAACCAGACCTGGACAAAGTGCGGCCCACGGACGGAGACAGCTGAAATGTTGAAAACACTGACCCACAAATGGCACTAAGTAGACGTGCTCCTCCACCCAGTATCCTGACATCACTTCTATCTGTATCCTCAGTATGCAGATTGCAGTGAATATAATAGTGTAGGACACTTCCACCACTCAGCTTGCTCGACTGAGACAGAAGACGTGATGATGTCACTACATCATGCCTGCTGTGCTTTGCTTCAGTGCACACAGCAAAGACTGGAGCAGGGCACCGGGGGAATGGGAGCGATGTGAGTATGTGTTGCTTTTTTAATGTGTGTGAGATGTAGGGGGATACGGGAGGGCTCATACTGTATACAGGGGGTTGTATGGGGGCTCATCCTGTATATACAGAGATTGTGTGAAGGCTCATATTGTATATAGGAGACTATATGAGGGCTCATACTGTATATAGGGGGCTGTGTGTGGGGTCATACTTTATGTAGTGAGCTGTGGGGCTCATACTGTATATAGGGAGGCTATATGAGGGATCACATTGTATATAGGGGCTGTGTGGGGCTCATACTGTGTATAGGAGGGCTGTGTGGGGACTCATACCATATATAGGGGGACTGTGTGTGGGCTCATACTGTATATAGAGGAGCATACTTAATTCTGCTCAATAGTAAGTGATACAATTAATATTAATATACAGCGTGGGCCATTTCTATGGAGACACCTAAATAAAATGGGAATGGTTGGTGATATCAGCTTCTTGCTTGTGGCACATTAGTATATGGGAGGGGGAAAACTTTTCAAGATGGGTGGTGACTAGAGTTGAGCGACCTTGACCTTTTTAGAGTCGAGCCGGGTTTCGCGAAACCCGACTATCTCAAAAGTCGGGTCGAGTGAAATCGGCCGATTATGACGTAAAGTCGGGATCGACCGAAACACGAAACCCAATGCAAGTCAATGGGGCAGCATAGTCGGCAGTGAGTGGGGGCCAGGAAAACACCTAGAGTGCCCATTTTAATGTCAAAACCATCCATTCTTCTTAATGAAGCTTGTCAAGCGTAATTTACCTTATAATAATTGGAAGGCATTTGAAATTGGGGGTCATTTGGCTAAAGTTGTGGTGGGTAGGGCTGGTTCAAGTAATTAGTGGGCCCAGGAAATCTGGACCACGTCACGGCAGTGGAGCAGGGAGAGGTAAGTATTTCAACTTTGCAAGTGCTGTGAACCTGAGCAAGCAAGGGGGCCCACTCGTTGGCATTGGCACTGGCACAGGGCCCCTCGAAGTACAGCGGTGTGTTTGCACGGCGGGGGCGCCTCCCACCGGCAGCAACACTTTTGCGTACCATGAGAGGCCCTGTGCCAGTGACGTCGCCAACTAGTATTCCTCCCCCCACCTGATGAAGGAACCTGCACTTTCATCTGCACCTTCCTGTTTGTCCCCGTGTAAGGTGGTATGGTATGCGGGAAGGGGGACCTGACTTTCAGCAGGGTCACAATCTTGCAGTGTAGCGTGCACGGGAAATGTTGCATTATGGGTCAATGTACCAGCAGACTCATCTATCACTGGCTGGGCAATGGGCAGGATGAGGAGGAAACACAGCTATAGGCCCAAAGAATAAAGTGGGCTAAATGCAGTTCAAAATTGGTAACACAGGACTAATCAGGGGGCATTGCAGTGGAGGACAACTGGAATGAGAGGCTGACACAGAGAGTAGGCCCAAATCAGTAAGTAGTCGAAATGCAGTTCAAAATTGGCAACAGTAGTAAACAGGCGGCACAGCTTTGTTCAGTGGAGGAGAACAGCAAGGAGTGGCAGACACCGATAGTAGGCCCCAACCCAACTAGTAGGCCAAATGCAGTCTAACATTAACAACTACTTAACGAGCGCCTGAAAACGGAATTTCAGGACAGGAAACCAGGAGAACAGCAAGGAGCGGCAGACACCGATAGTAGGCCCCAAACCAACTAGTACGCCAAATGCAGTTGTTCCGTTTAACCACAATTTAATGAGAGCCTGAAGATAGAAGTTCAGGAAAGGCAACCTGGAGAACACCTTGGAGTGGAACACACCATCTCTCTACACCCCATACCCAATTTGTAGGTCTAATGCAACGTAGTTTCCAACAACTACTAAACGAGAGCATGATGATCGAAGCATTGGCGAGGAAACCTGGGGAACACCTTGGAGTGGAACACACCATCTCTCTACACCCCATACCCAATTTGTAGGCCTAATGCAGCGTAGTTTCCAACAACTACTAAACGAGAGCATGATGATCGAAGCATTGGCGAGGAAACCTGGGGAACACCTTGGAGTGGAACACACCATCTCTCTACAGTGGAACACACCATCTCTCTACACCCCATACCTAATTTGTAGGCCCAATGCAGCGTAGTTTCCAACAACTACTAAACGAGAGCCGGAAGATCGAAGCTCAGGAAAGGCAACCTGGGGAACACCTTGGAGTGTAACAAACCCTCTCTCTACACCACGGAAGGGCTGATTCTTAGGAAGGAAGGCTGTCGGAAAGAAGCAGGGCGCGTCCGAGGGTGATTATATTCTTATTAGGTATATACTCACCCTCGGACGCGCCCTGCTTCTTTATTTGTAATGAATGTTTATTTGCAATGTGGTTTTGACTTACTCTATTTTTTTGGTAAATAATGATTTTATTATTTTCATTGTTTTGCATCTTCTTGGCAATAATATAAAGAAGACGCGACAGGACAACACTCGGTGGATGCCATATCTGTGTTTAAAATTGAAAAAACCTTTCAGTTAACTACTTGCAGGAGAAAGTTATTGTAGCTGGTGGCCATTTTTAGTACTGTACCAGATTTTTGTTGTATGTGTTTGTTTTTAATGTTAAAATGTCTGCATTTGATATCTCTCCAGTATTTTCTTTTTTATAAGCAAAATACTTATTTTTATATTTTCTGATGTTGGTTCCAGGGGTACACGGGCAGCAGTGGTGTGGTCAGTGGAGGCCTAGTGGAAGGAGTGACCGCAGACAGGCATCGAAGGCCTAAAATAATAACACATGGCTGTAGGCAATTTTAAATTGGTTCCAGGGGTACACGGGCAGCAGTGGTGTGGTCAGTGGAGGCCTAGTGGAAGGAGTGACCGCAGACAGGCATCGAAGGCCTAAAATAATAACACATGGCTGTAGGCAATTTTAAATTGGTTCCAGGGGTACACGGGCAGCAGTGGTGTGGTCAGTGGAGGCCTAGTGGAAGGAGTCACCGCAGACAGGCATCGAAGGCCTAAAATAATAACACATGGCTGTAGGCAATTTTAAATTGGTTCCAGGGGTATACGGGCAGCAGTGGTGTGGTCAGTGGAGGCCTAGTGGAAGGAGTGACCGCAGACAGGCATCGAAGGCCTAAAATAATAACACATGGCTGTAGGCAATTTTAAATTGGTTCCAGGGGTACACGGGCAGCAGTGGTGTGGTCAGTGGAGGCATAGTGGAAGGAGTGACCGCAGACAGGCATCGAAGGCCTAAAATAATAACACATGGCTGTAGGCAATTTTAAATTGGTTCCAGGGGTACACGGGCAGCAGTGGTGTGGTCAGTGGAGGCCTAGTGGAAGGAGTGACCACAGACAGGCATCGAAGGCCTAAAATAATAACACATGGCTGTAGGCAATTTTAAATTGGTTCCAGGGGTACACGGGCAGCAGTGGTGTGGTCAGTGGAGGCCTAGTGGAAGGAGTGACCGCAGACAGGCATCGAAGGCCTAAAGTAAAAAAATTGGGCTGGCTGTAGGCAATTTTAAATTGGTTCCAGGGGTACACGGGCAGCAGTGGTGTGGTCAGTGGAGGCCTAGTGGAAGGAGTGACCGCAGACAGGCATCGAAGGCCTAAAATAATAACACATGGCTGTAGGCAATTTTAAATTGGTTCCAGGGGTACACGGGCAGCAGTGGTGTGGTCAGTGGAGGCCTAGTGGAAGGAGTGACCGCAGACAGGCATCGAAGGCCTAAAATAATAACACATGGCTGTAGGCAATTTTAAATTGGTTCCAGGGGTACACGGGCAGCAGTGGTGTGGTCAGTGGAGGCCTAGTGGAAGGAGTGACCACAGACAGGCATCGAAGGCCTAAAATAATAACACATGGCTGTAGGCAATTTTAGATTGGTTCCAGGGGTACACGGGCAGCAGTGGTGTGGTCAGTGGAGGCATAGTGGAAGGAGTGACCGCAGACAGGCATCGAAGGCCTAAAATAATAACACATGGCTGTAGGCAATTTTAAATTGGTTCCAGGGGTACACGGGCAGCAGTGGTGTGGTCAGTGGAGGCCTAGTGGAAGGAGTGACCACAGACAGGCATCGAAGGCCTAAAATAATAACACATGGCTGTAGGCAATTTTAAATTGGTTCCAGGGGTACACTGGCAGCAGTGGTGTGGTCAGTGGAGGCCTAGTGGAAGGAGTGACCGCAGACAGGCATCGAAGGCCTAAAATAATAACACATGGCTGTAGGCAATTTTAAATTGGTTCCAGGGGTACACGGGCAGCAGTGGTGTGGTCAGTGGAGGCCTAGTGGAAGGAGTCACCGCAGACAGGCATCGAAGGCCTAAAATAATAACACATGGCTGTAGGCAATTTTAAATTGGTTCCAGGGGTACACGGGCAGCAGTGGTGTGGTCAGTGGAGGCCTAGTGGAAGGAGTGACCGCAGACAGGCATCGAAGGCCTAAAATAATAACACATGGCTGTAGGCAATTTTAAATTGGTTCCAGGGGTACACGGGCAGCAGTGGTGTGGTCAGTGGAGGCCTAGTGGAAGGAGTCACCGCAGACAGGCATCGAAGGCCTAAAATAATAACACATGGCTGTAGGCAATTTTAAATTTGTTACAGGGGTACACGAGCAGCAGTGGTGTGGTCAGTGGAGGCCTAGTGGAAGGAGTGACCGCAGACAGGCATCTAAGGCCTAAAATAATAACACATGGCTGTAGGCAATTTTAAATTGGTTCCAGGGGTACACGGGCAGCAGTGGTGTGGTCAGTGGAGGCCTAGTGGAAGGAGTCACCGCAGACAGGCATCGAAGGCCTAAAATAATAACACATGGCTGTAGGCAATTTTACATTGGTTACAGGGGTACACGGGCAGCAGTGGTGTGGTCAGTGGAGGCCTAGTGGAAGGAGTCACCGCAGACAGGCATCGAAGGCCTAAAATAATAACACATGGCTGTAGGCAATTTTAAATTGGTTACAGGGGTACATGGGCAGCAGTGGTGTGGTCAGTGGAGGCCTAGTGGAAGGAGTCACCGCAGACAGGCATCGAAGGCCTAATATAATAACACATGGCTGTAGGCAATTTTAAATTGGTTCCAGGGGTACACGGGCAGCAGTGGTGTGGTCAGTGGAGGCCTAGTGGAAGGAGTGACCGCAGACAGGCATCGAAGGCCTAAAATAATAACATATGGCTGTAGGCAATTTTAAATTGGTTCCAGGGGTACACGGGCAGCAGTGGTGTGGTCAGTGGAGGCATAGTGGAAGGAGTGACCGCAGACAGGCATCGAAGGCCTAAAATAATAAAACATGGCTGTAGGCAATTTTAAATTGGTTCCAGGGGTACACGGACAGCAGTGGTGTGGTCAGTGGAGGCCTAGTGGAAGGAGTGACCACAGACAGGCATCGAAGGCCTAAAATAATAACACATGGCTGTAGGCAATTTTAAATTGGTTCCAGGGGTACACGGGCAGCAGTGGTGTGGTCAGTGGAGGCCTAGTGGAAGGAGTGACCGCAGACAGGCATCGAAGGCCTAAAGTAAAAAAATTGGGCTGGCTGTAGGCAATTTTAAATTGGTTCCAGGGGTACACGGGCAGCAGTGGTGTGGTCAGTGGAGGCCTAGTGGAAGGAGTGACCGCAGACAGGCATCGAAGGCCTAAAATAATAACACATGGCTGTAGGCAATTTTAAATTGGTTCCAGGGGTACACGGGCAGCAGTGGTGTGGTCAGTGGAGGCCTAGTGGAAGGAGTGACCGCAGACAGGCATCGAAGGCCTAAAATAATAACACATGGCTGTAGGCAATTTTAAATTGGTTCCAGGGGTACACGGGCAGCAGTGGTGTGGTCAGTGGAGGCCTAGTGGAAGGAGTGACCACAGACAGGCATCGAAGGCCTAAAATAATAACACATGGCTGTAGGCAATTTTAGATTGGTTCCAGGGGTACACGGGCAGCAGTGGTGTGGTCAGTGGAGGCATAGTGGAAGGAGTGACCGCAGACAGGCATCGAAGGCCTAAAATAATAACACATGGCTGTAGGCAATTTTAAATTGGTTCCAGGGGTACACGGGCAGCAGTGGTGTGGTCAGTGGAGGCCTAGTGGAAGGAGTGACCACAGACAGGCATCGAAGGCCTAAAATAATAACACATGGCTGTAGGCAATTTTAAATTGGTTCCAGGGGTACACTGGCAGCAGTGGTGTGGTCAGTGGAGGCCTAGTGGAAGGAGTGACCGCAGACAGGCATCGAAGGCCTAAAATAATAACACATGGCTGTAGGCAATTTTAAATTGGTTCCAGGGGTACACGGGCAGCAGTGGTGTGGTCAGTGGAGGCCTAGTGGAAGGAGTCACCGCAGACAGGCATCGAAGGCCTAAAATAATAACACATGGCTGTAGGCAATTTTAAATTGGTTCCAGGGGTACACGGGCAGCAGTGGTGTGGTCAGTGGAGGCCTAGTGGAAGGAGTGACCGCAGACAGGCATCGAAGGCCTAAAATAATAACACATGGCTGTAGGCAATTTTAAATTGGTTCCAGGGGTACACGGGCAGCAGTGGTGTGGTCAGTGGAGGCCTAGTGGAAGGAGTCACCGCAGACAGGCATCGAAGGCCTAAAATAATAACACATGGCTGTAGGCAATTTTAAATTGGTTACAGGGGTACACGAGCAGCAGTGGTGTGGTCAGTGGAGGCCTAGTGGAAGGAGTGACCGCAGACAGGCATCTAAGGCCTAAAATAATAACACATGGCTGTAGGCAATTTTAAATTGGTTCCAGGGGTACACGGGCAGCAGTGGTGTGGTCAGTGGAGGCCTAGTGGAAGGAGTGACCGCAGACAGGCATCGAAGGCCTAAAATAATAACACATGGCTGTAGGCAATTTTAAATTGGTTACAGGGGTACACGGGCAGCAGTGGTGTGGTCAGTGGAGGCCTAGTGGAAGGAGTCACCGCAGACAGGCATCGAAGGCCTAAAATAATAACACATGGCTGTAGGCAATTTTAAATTGGTTACAGGGGTACATGGGCAGCAGTGGTGTGGTCAGTGGAGGCCTAGTGGAAGGAGTGACCACAGACAGGCATCGAAGGCCTAACATAACAAAAATGTCAATACAATGGTATTGTCAGTGGCAGGCATTGAAGGATGTCAGCGCATAGACTAAACATTGGTGGAGCTGTGAGATAATTTTGCAAGTGGTAGAGCACTGTTTGAGCTGGGGTGGGGGGAAACTGTCTTGTGGCCGGCGGTACAGGCCCAGGGCCCCTCATATTACAACGGTGTGTCTGACGTTGGGTGCGCACCACCACCGCCAGAGACACTTTATTGTACTAGGAGGGACCCAGTGGCAGTGCCGTCGACCAAAAGCGGGCTCACCCACCTCTTCAGACAAACTGCACTCTCACGGGTGCTGTCGCCAAGTGTCGATACCATGGCCCCGTGTGGGGAGTTTGGCCATTTAGTGAGGTGTAAACATGTCGTATGCTGGACAATCAGGTGCAGAAAATTACGAGATTGGAAAAGGCATTCAGAATAGTCCACAGGCAAGACCTTTTCATAGGAAAGCTAGGTGTCAGCCGGGCAAGGTGGGGCAAAAGATTTCGAAATCCAGTTGTGGTTCATTTTAATGAAGGTTAGATCATCTACATTTTGGGTAGCCAGACGAGTCCTTTTTTCTGTTAGTATTGAACCTGCAGCACTGAATACTCTTTCTGATAGGACACTAGCTGCCGGGCAAGCAAGCTCCTGCAATGCATATTCTGCCAATTCTGGCCAGGTGTCTAATTTTGATGCCCAGTAATCAAATGGGAATGACGGTTGAGGGAGAACATCGATAAGGGATGAAAAATAGTTTGTAACCATACTGGACAAATGTTGTCTCCTGTCACTTTGAATTGATGCTGCAGTACCTGTCCTGTCTGCGGTCATAGCAAAATCACTCCACAACCTGGTCAGAAAACCCCTCTGGCCAACGCCACTTCTGATTTCTGCCCCTCTAACTCCTCTGGTCTGCTGGGCCCTGCAGCTCGTGTGAGAACGATCACGGGCGCTGTGTGCAGGGAATGCCAGAAGCAAACGGTCAACAACAGTTGATTGTTTGGTTGCTAATATTAGTTCAAAGTAGGGTTGAGCGAAACGGATCGTTCATTTTCAAAAGTCGCCGACTTTTGGCAAAGTCGGGTTTCATGAAACCCGATCCGACCCCTGTGCGGGGTCGGCCATGCGGTACGCGACTTTCGCGCCAAAGTCGCGTTTCAATGACGCGAAAAGCGCCATTTCTCAGCCAATGAAGGTAAACGCAGAGTGTGGGCAGCGTGATGACATAGGTCCTGGTCCCCACCATCTTAGAGAAGGGCATTGCAGTGATTGGCTTGCTGTCTGCGGCGTCACAGGGGCTATAAAGGGGCGTTCCCGCCGACCGCCATGTTACTGCTGCTGATCTGAGCTTAGGGAGAGGTTGCTGCCGCTTCGTCAGAAGCAGGGATAGCGTTAGGCAGGGTCCATTAACCACCAAACCGCTTGTGCTGTAGCGATTTCCACTGCCCAACACCACCTTCGGTGTGCAGGGACAGTGGAAGCTACATTTTTTTTTTTCCCTCAGCGCTGTAGCTCATTGGGCTGCCCTAGAAGGCTCCCTGATAGCTGCATTGCTGTGTGTACGCCGCTGTGCAAACCAACTGCTTTTTTCAAAGCACAAATCCTCTTGTTCCTTCCTTTCTGCACAGCTATCTTTTTGGTTTGTACACACTTTTTATTTAATTTGTGCATCAGTCCACTCCTTATTGCTGCCTGCCATACCTGGCTGAGATTACTGCAGGGAGATAGTAATTGAAGGACACTCCCTGTTTTTTTTTTTTTTTTTGTGGGAGATTAAGATTGACATTTCTGCTAGAGTGCCATCCCTGTCTGTGTCATCTCTCACTCAGTGGGCCATAGAAAGCCTATTTATTTTTTTGCTTGATTTGGGTTCCAAAATCTACCTGAAAAAATCACTACATCAATCAGTGGGAGAAAAATATTGGCCTCAGGGCTTGTGTGCCACTCCTGACTCCTGTGTGCATCATCACTCACTCAGTGGGCCATAGAAAGCCCATTTTTTTTTTTTTGCTTTATTTGGGTTCTAAATTCTACCTGAAAAAATCAATAAATCAATCAGTGGGAGATTAATATTGGCCTTTGGGCTTGTGTGCCAGTCCTAAGGTGCCATCTCTCTCTCTCAGATAGTGGGCCATAGAAAGCCTATTTATTTTTATTTTTTTTTAATGGGTTTATAAATTTTCCCTGGAAAAAAAAAAAAAAGTGGGAGATTAATATTGGCCTCTGGGCTTGTGTGCCAGTCCTGAGCGTGCCATCTCTCTCACAAATAGTGGGCCATAGAAAGCCTATTTATTTATTTTTTTTTGGTTTTATAAATTCTCCCTTAAAAAAAAAGGGAGATTAATATTGGCCATTGGGCTTGTGTGCCAGTCCTAAGCGTGCCATCTCTCTCTCTCAGATAGTGGGCCATAGAAAGCCTATTTATATATTTTTTTTTTTAATGGGTTTATAAATTTTCCCTGGAAAAAAAAAAAAAAGTGGGAGATTAATATTGGCCTCTGGGCTTGTGTGCCAGTCCTGAGCGTGCCATCTCTCTCACAAATAGTGGGCCATAGAAAGCCTATTTATTTTTTTTTTTTGGTTTTATAAATTCTCCCTTAAAAAAAAAGGGAGATTAATATTGGCCTTTCGGCTTGTGTGCCAGTCCTAAGCGTGCCATCTCTCTCTGTCTCTCAGATAGTGGGCCATAGAAAGCCTATTTATTATTTTTTTATTGGGTTTATAAATTTTCCCTGGAACAAAAAAAAAAAAGTGGGAGATAAATATTGGCCTCTGGGCTTGTGTGCCACTCCTGACTCCTGTGTGCGTCATCTCTCACTCAGTGGGCCATAGAAAGCCTTTTTTTGTTTTATTTCTTTTCTAAATTCTCCCTGAAAAAATCATTTTATTTCCTTTGGTTTCTACATTCTTCCTGAAAAAATCATTTTATTCTATTTTTTTTTTTCCTAAAGTCTCCCTGAAAAAAACAAAAAAAAAAAACAAATCAGTGGGAGATTAATATTGCCCTTTCTGCTTGTGTGCCAGTCTTGACTCCTGGGTGTGCCATCTCTCTCTCTCTCTCTCTCCAATTGTGGGCCATAGAAAGCCTATTATTTTTTTAGCTTGATTTGGGTTCCAAAATCTACCTAAAAAAATCACTACATCAATCAGTGGGAGATAAATATTGGCCTCTGGGCTTGTGTGCCACTCCTGACTCCTGTGTTCGTCATCTCTCACTCAGTGGGCCATAGAAAGCCTTTTTTTGTTTTATTTCTTTTCTAAATTCTCCCTGAAAAAATCATTTTATTTTCTTTGGTTTCTAAATTCTTCCTGAAAAAATCCATTTTATTCTATTTTTTTTTTTCCTAAAGTCTCCCTGAAAAAAAACAAAAACAAAAACAAATCAGTGGGAAATTAATATTGCCCTTTCTGCTTGTGTGCCAGTCTTGACTCCTGGGTGTGCCATCTCTCTCTCTCTCTCCAATTGTGGGCCATAGAAAGCCTATTATTTTTTTTAGCTTGATTTGGGTTCCAAAATCTACCTGAAAAAATCACTACATCAATCAGTGGGAGATAAATATTGGCCTCTGGGCTTGTGTGCCACTCCTGACTCCTGTGTGCGTCATCTCTCACTCAGTGGGCCATAGAAAGCCTTTTTTTGTTTTATTTGTTTTCTAAATTCTCCCTGAAAAAATCATTTTATTTTATTTGGTTTCTAAATTCTTCCTGAAAAAATCATTTTATTCTATTTTTTTTTCCTAAAGTCTCCCTGAAAAAAAACAAAAAAAAACAAATTAGTGGGAGATTAATATTGCCCTTTCTGCTTGTGTGCCAGTCTTGACTCCTGGGTGTGCCATCTCTCTCTCTCTCTCCAATTGTGGGCCATAGAAAGCCTATTATTTTTTTTAGCTTGATTTGGGTTCCAAAATCTACCTGAAAAAATCACTACATCAATCAGTGGGAGATAAATATTGGCATCTGGGCTTGTGTGCCACTCCTGACTCCTGTGTGCGTCATCTCTCACTCAGTGGGCCATAGAAAGCCTTTTTTTGTTTTATTTGTTTTCTAAATTCTCCCTGAAAAAATCATTTTATTTTATTTGGTTTCTAAATTCTTCCTGAAAAAATCATTTTATTCTATTATTTTTTTTTCCTAAAGTCTCCCTTAAAAAAAAAAAAAAATCAAATCAGTGGGAGATTAATATTTACATTTGTGCTTCAGTGACAGTCCTGCGTGTGTGGCATCTCTCTCATTTGTTGCCACCAACAACAGAGTGTGTAACATTGTGCCTGATTTTCGTTGTGGTCTCACTCACCTGTAAAGGGGTAGCTAAATCATACTGAAGTTATAGCTCACCGTGTAATTTGTGTGACAGCAACAAATACCGTTAGTTTGTTTACGTTTTTAAAACAATGAGGAAGTATGGTGGAAGAGGTCGTGGCCGGGGGCGTTCATTGTCAGCTGGTAATGAGGGTAGTGGTAGTGGTGGAGCATCAGCTGGTCGTGGGAAAAAAAATATTGCACCTAAGTCTGGAGCTGTGGAGCCAGGTTCGTCGTCTGGCTACACAAGGCCTCGAACGCTCCCTTTTCTGGGAGTAGGAAAACCGCTTTTAAAGCCGGAGCAGCAAGAGCAAGTTTTGGCTTATCTTGCTGACTCAGCCTCTAGCTCTTTTGCCTCCTCTCGTGAAACTGGTAAATGTCAAAGCAGCGCGTCGTTAGTGGATGTTCACGGTCAGGGACAAGTCGCTTCCTTGTCCTCTTCAGCAAAAACAACAACAGAGAAGAATGCAGCAGGCGACACAACGGGTTACTCCATGGAGCTCTTTACACATACCGTCCCTGGCTTAGAAAGTGAAGCAGTTAACAGTCCATGCCCATTACAAGTTGAATCTGACATGGAGTGCACTGATGCACAGCCACAGCCAGACTACTATGCTGGTCCTTTGACTCAGACCACAACATTGCCCTCGCAGGGTGCTGATCAAGAATCAGACCCTGATGAGACTATGTTGCCCCATCACGAACGCTATACCACCGACCGACATGGTGACACAGACGAAGTTGCACACGAGCTACAAGAAGAGGTAATAGATGACCCAGTTCTTGACCCCGATTGGCAGCCATTGGGGGAACAGGGTGCAGGCGGCAGCAGTTCTGAAGCGGAGGAGGAGGGGCCGCAGCAGGCATCAACATCGCAACAGGTTCCATCTGCCGGGCCCGTATCTTGCCCAAAACGCGTGGCAAAGCCAAAACCTGTTGGAGGACAGCGTGGCCATCCGGTTAAAGCTCAGTCTGCAATGCCTGAAAAGGTATCCGATGCTAGAAAGAGTGCAGTCTGGCATTTTTTTAAACAACAAATGTTCAACTACCTTAAGCAGAGGACAGAATCTGAAAAGTCTCAATACAAGTTGCATGCATAGACATTTAACCACCATGCATTTGCAAGCCTGGACTAACTACCAAACGTCCCTTAAGGTTGTAGCACCCTCGGCCAATGAAGCTAGTCAGCAACGCAACATCCCTTCCGGCAGTGTAGGGCCACCATTTTCCGCACCACCTGCAGTATCTGTGCAGGTTTCTTTGCCAGGCCAAAGCAGTCAGGGTCAGGGAATCACCAGTTTCGTAGTAGGAAACACTGCATCTAGGGCATCGGTGGCAACAATACTATCTCCCACCGTCTCTCAGTCTGCCATGTCCACCGGCACCCCCGCTAGTTCCACGATCTCCAGCTCTCCAGTCCAGCTTACCCTACATGAGACTATGGTTAGAAAAAGGAAGTACTTAGCCTCGCATCCGCGTACACAGGGTTTGAACGCACACATAGCTAGACTAATCTCGTTAGAGATGATGCCCTACCGGTTAGTTGAAAGCGAAGCTTTCAAAGCCCTGATGGACTACGCTGTACCACGCTACGAGCTACCCAGTCGACACTTTTTTCCCAGAAAAGCCATCCCAGCCCTCCACCAGCATGTTAAAGAGTGCATCGTCCATGCACTCAGGCAATCTGTGAGCACAAAGGTGCACCTGACAACAGATGCATGGACCAGTAGGCATGGCCAGGGACGTTACGTGTCCATCACGGCACACTGGGTAAATGTGGTGGATGCAGGGTCCACAGGGGACAGCAAGTTTGGGACAGTTCTGCCTAGCCCACGGTCTAGGAAACAATTGGCTGTAGCCGTTCGCACCCCCTCCTCCTCCTCTTCGTCCTCCTGCAGAAGCGAGAGCTCGTCCACAGACCGCAGTCGCACAACTACTCCATCCGCAGCTGCCACTGTTGCACACCAGGTCTCCCATTATGGGGCAGCTACTGGCAAACGTCAGCAGGCTGTATTGGCTATGAAGTGTTTGGGCGACAACAGACACACCGCGGAAGTTCTGTCCGAGTTCTTGCAGAAAGAAACGCAGTCGTGGCTGGGCACTGTAGATCTTGAGGCAGGCAAGGTAGTGAGTGATAACGGAAGGAATTTCATGGCTGCCATCTCCCTTTCCCAACTGAAACACATTCCTTGCCTGGCTCACACCTTAAACCTGGTGGTGCAGTGCTTCCTGAAAAGTTATCCGGGGTTATCCGACCTGCTCCTCAAAGTGCGTGGACTTTGCTCACATATCCGCCGTTCGCCAGTACACTCCAGCCGTATGCAGACCTATCAGCGTTCTTTGAACCTTCCCCAGCATCGCCTAATCATAGACGTTGCAACAAGGTGGAACTCAACACTGCACATGCTTCAGAGACTGTGTGAACAGAGGCGGGCTGTTATGTTTTTGTGGGAGGATACACATACACGGGCAGGCAGTAGGATGGCAGACATGGAGTTGCCAGGTGTGCAGTGGTCGAAGATTCAAGACATGTGCCAAGTCCTTCAGTGTTTTGAGGAATGCACACGGCTGGTTAGTGCAGACAACGCCATAATAAGCATGAGCATCCCCCTAATGCGTCTGCTGATGCAAAGTTTGACGCACATAAAGGATCAGGCGTCTGCAGCTGAGGAAGAGGAAAGCCTTGATGACAGTCAGCCATTGTCTGGCCAGGGCAGTGTACAGGACGAGGTAGCGGGCGAAGAGGAGGAGGAGGACAAGGAGGATGATGGGGATGATTATATTTTTAATGAGGAAGCTTTTCCGGGGCCACTGGAAATTGGTGGCGCGGCAAGGCCGGGTTCTGGTTTTTTGAGGGACACAAGTGACGTGGATTTGCCTGAAACTGCCCCTCAACCAAGCACAACCGCAGATTTGAGAACTGGAACTTTGGCCCACATGGCGGATTATGCCTTACGTATCCTCAAAAGGGACACACGCATAACTAAAATGATGAATGATGACGATTACTGGTTGGCCTGCCTCCTTGATCCTCGCTATAAAGGCAAATTGCAAAATATAATGCCACATGAGAACTTGGAACTAATATTAGCAACCAAACAATCAACTCTTGTTGACCGTTTGCTTCTGGCATTCCCTGCACACAGCGCCCGTGATCGTTCTCACACGAGCTGCAGGGGCCAGCAGACCAGAGGAGTTAGAGGGGCAGAAATCAGAAGTGGCGTTGGCCAGAGGGGTTTTCTGACCAGGTTGTGGAGTGATTTTGCTATGACCGCAGACAGGACAGGTACTGCAGCATCAATTCAAAGTGACAGGAGACAACATTTGTCCAGTATGGTTACAAACTATTTTTCATCCCTTATCGATGTTCTCCCTCAACCGTCATTCCCATTTGATTACTGGGCATCAAAATTAGACACCTGGCCAGAATTGGCAGAATATGCATTGCAGGAGCTTGCTTGCCCGGCAGCTAGTGTCCTATCAGAAAGAGTATTCAGTGCTGCAGGTTCAATACTAACAGAAAAAAGGACTCGTCTGGCTACCCAAAATGTAGATGATCTAACCTTCATTAAAATGAACCACAACTGGATTTCGAAATCTTTTGCCCCACCTTGCCCGGCTGACCCCTAGCTTTCCTATGAAAAGGTCTTGCCTGTGGACTATTCTGAATGCCTTTTCCAATCTCGTAATTTTCTGCACCTGATTGTCCAGCATACGACATGTTTACACCTCACTAAATGGCCAAACTCCCCACACGGGGCCGTGGTATCGACACTTGGCGACAGCACCCGTGAGAGTGCAGTTTGTCTGAAGAGGTGGGTGAGCCCACTTTTGGTCGACGGCACTGCCACTGGGTCCCTCCTAGTACAATAAAGTGTCTCTGGCGGTGGTGGTGCACACCCAACGTCAGACACACCGTTGTAATATGAGGGGCCCTGGGCCTGTACCGCCGGCCACAAGACAGTTTCCCCCCCCACCACAGCTCAAACAGTGCTCTACCACTTGCAAAATTATCTCACAGCTGCACCAATGTTTAGTCTATGCGCTGACATCCTTCAATGCCTGCCACTGACAATACCATTGTATTGACATTTTTGTTATGTTAGGCCTTCGATGCCTGTCTGTGGTCACTCCTTCCACTAGGCCTCCACTGACCACACCACTGCTGCCCGTGTACCCCTGTAACCAATTTAAAATTGCCTACAGCCATGTGTTATTATTTTAGGCCTTCAATGCCTGTCTGCGGTCACTCCTTCCACTAGGCCTCCACTGACCACACCACTGCTGCCCGTGTACCCCTGGAACCAATTTAAAATTGCCTACAGCCATGTGTTATTATTTTAGGCCTTCGATGCCTGTCTGCGGTGACTCCTTCCACTAGGCCTCTACTGACCACACCACTGCTGCCCGTGTACCCCTGGAACTAACATCAGAAAATATAAAAATAAGTATTTTGCTTATAAAAAAGAAAATACTGGAGAGATATCAAATGCAGACATTTTAACATTAAAAACAAACACATACAACAAAAATCTGGTACAGTACTAAAAATGGCCACCAGCTACAATAACTTTCTCCTGCAAGTAGTTAACTGAAAGGTTTTTTCAATTTTAAACACAGATATGGCATCCACCGAGTGTTGTCCTGTCGCGTCTTCTTTATATTATTGCCAAGAAGATGCAAAACAATGAAAATAATAAAATCATTATTTACCAAAAAAATAGAGTAAGTCAAAACCACATTGCAAATAAACATTCATTACAAATAAAGAAGCAGGGCGCGTCCGAGGGTGAGTATATACCTAATAAGAATATAATCACCCTCGGACGCGCCCTGCTTCTTTCCGACAGCCTTCCTTCCTAAGAATCAGCCCTTCCGTGGTGTAGAGAGAGGGTTTGTTACACTCCAAGGTGTTCCCCAGGTTGCCTTTCCTGAGCTTCGATCTTCCGGCTCTCGTTTAGTAGTTGTTGGAAACTACGCTGCATTAGGCCTACAAATTGGGTATGGGGTGTAGAGAGATGGTGTGTTACACTCCAAGGTGTTCCCCAGGTTTCCTCTCCATTGCTTCGATCTTCCGGCTCTCGTTTAGTAGTTGTTGGAAACTACGCTGCATTAGGCCTACAAATTGGGTATGGGGTGTAGAGAGATGGTGTGTTACACTCCAAGGTGTTCCCCAGGTTTCCTCTCCATTGCTTCGATCTTCCGGCTCTCGTTTAGTAGTTGTTGGAAACTACGCTGCATTGGGCCTGCAAATTGGGTATGGGGTGTAGAGAGATGGTGTGTTCCACTCCAAGGTGTTCTCCAGGTTGCCTTTCCTGAGCTTCGATCTTCCGGCTCTCGTTTAGTAGTTGTTGGAAACTACGCTGCATTAGGCCTACAAATTGGGTATGGGGTGTAGAGAGATGGTGTGTTCCACTGCAGAGAGATGGTGTGTTCCACTCCAAGGTGTTCCCCAGGTTTCCTCGCCAATGCTTCGATCATCATGCTCTCGTTTAGTAGTTGTTGGAAACTACGCTGCATTAGGCCTACAAATTGGGTATGGGGTGTAGAGAGATGGTGTGTTACACTCCAAGGTGTTCCCCAGGTTTCCTCTCCATTGCTTCGATCTTCCGGCTCTCGTTTAGTAGTTGTTGGAAACTACGCTGCATTAGGCCTACAAATTGGGTATGGGGTGTAGAGAGATGGTGTGTTACACTCCAAGGTGTTCCCCAGGTTTCCTCTCCATTGCTTCGATCTTCCGGCTCTCGTTTAGTAGTTGTTGGAAACTACGCTGCATTAGGCCTACAAATTGGGTATGGGGTGTAGAGAGATGGTGTGTTACACTCCAAGGTGTTCCCCAGGTTTCCTCTCCATTGCTTCGATCTTCCAGCTCTCGTTTAGTAGTTGTTGGAAACTACGCTGCATTAGGCCTACAAATTGGGTATGGGGTGTAGAGAGATGGTGTGTTACACTCCAAGGTGTTCCCCAGGTTTCCTCTCCATTGCTTCGATCTTCCGGCTCTCGTTTAGTAGTTGTTGGAAACTACGCTGCATTAGGCCTACAACTTGGGTATGGGGTGTAGAGAGATGGTGTGTTCCACTGTAGAGAGATGGTGTGTTCAACTCCAAGGTGTTCCCCAGGTTTCCTCGCCAATGCTTCGATCATCATGCTCTCGTTTAGTAGTTGTTGGAAACTACGCTGCATTAGACCTACAAATTGGGTATGGGGTGTAGAGAGATGGTGTGTTCCACTCCAAGGTGTTCTCCAGGTTGCCTTTCCTGAACTTCTATCTTCAGGCTCTCATTAAATTGTGGTTAAACGGAACAACTGCATTTGGCGTACTAGTTGGTTGGCCTACTATCGGTGTCTGCCGCTCCTTGCTGTTCTCCTGGTTTCCTGTCCTGAAATTCCGTTTTCAGGCGCTCGTTAAGTAGTTGTTAATGTTAGACTGCATTTGGCCTACTAGTTGGGTTGGGGCCTACTATCGGTGTCTGCCACTCCTTGCTGTTCTCCTCCACTGAACAAAGCTGTGCCGCCTGTTTACTACTGTTGCCAATTTTGAACTGCATTTCGACTACTTACTGATTTGGGCCTACTCTCTGTGTCAGCCTCTCATTCCAGTTGTCCTCCACTGCAATGCCCCCTGATTAGTCCTGTGTTACCAATTTTGAACTGCATTTAGCCCACTTTATTCTTTGGGCCTATAGCTGTGTTTCCTCCTCATCCTGCCCATTGCCCAGCCAGTGATAGATGAGTCTGCTGGTACATTGACCCATAACGCAACATTTCCCGTGCACGCTACACTGCAAGATTGTGACCCTGCTGAAAGTCAGGTCCCCCTTCCCGCATACCATACCACCTTACACGGGGACAAACAGGAAGGTGCAGATGAAAGTGCAGGTTCCTTCATCAGGTGGGGGGAGGAATACTAGTTGGCGACGTCACTGGCACAGGGCCTCTCATGGTACGCAAAAGTGTTGCTGCCGGTGGGAGGCGCCCCCGCCGTGCAAACACACCGCTGTACTTTGAGGGGCCCTGTGCCAGTGCCAATGCCAACGAGTGGGCCCCCCCTGCTTGCTCAGGTTCACAGCACTTGCAAAGTTGAAATACTTACCTCTCCCTGCTCCACTGCCGTGACGTGGTCCAGATTTCCTGGGCCCACTAATTACTTGAACCAGCCCTACCCACCACAACTTTAGCCAAATGACCCCCAATTTCAAATGCCTTCCAATTATTATAAGGTAAATTACGCTTGACAAGCTTCATTAAGAAGAATGGATGGTTTTGACATTAAAATGGGCACTCTAGGTGTTTTCCTGGCCCCCACTCACTGCCGACTATGCTGCCCCATTGACTTGCATTGGGTTTCGTGTTTCGGTCGATCCCGACTTTACGTCATAATCGGCCGATTTCACTCGACCCGACTTTTGAGATAGTCGGGTTTCGCGAAACCCGGCTCGACTATAAAAAGGTCAAGGTCGCTCAACTCTAGTTCCAAGTTCTCATGTGGCATTATATTTTGCAATTTGCCTTTATAGCGAGGATCAAGGAGGCAGGCCAACCAGTAATCGTCATCATTCATCATTTTAGTTATGCGTGTGTCCCTTTTGAGGATACGTAAGGCATAATCCGCCATGTGGGCCAAAGTTCCAGTTCTCAAATCTGCGGTTGTGCTTGGTTGAGGGGCAGTTTCAGGCAAATCCACGTCACTTGTGTCCCTCAAAAAACCAGAACCCGGCCTTGCCGCGCCACCAATTTCCAGTGGCCCCGGAAAAGCTTCCTCATTAAAAATATAATCATCCCCATCATCCTCCTCGTTCCTCCTCCTCCTCTTCGCCCGCTACCTCGTCCTGTACACTGCCCTGGCCAGACAATGGCTGACTGTCATCAAGGCTTTCCTCTTCCTCAGCTGCAGACGCCTGATCCTTTATGTGCGTCAAACTTTGCATCAGCAGACGCATTAGGGGGATGCTCATGCTTATTATGGCGTTGTCTGCACTAACCAGCCGTGTGCATTCCTCAAAACACTGAAGGACTTGGCACATGTCTTGAATCTTCGACCACTGCACACCTGACAACTCCATGTCTGCCATCCTACTGCCTGCCCGTGTATGTGTATCCTCCCACAAAAACATAACAGCCCGCCTCTGTTCACACAGTCTCTGAAGCATGTGCAGTGTTGAGTTCCACCTTGTTGCAACGTCTATGATTAGGCGATGCTGGGGAAGGTTCAAAGAACGCTGATAGGTCTGCATACGGCTGGAGTGTACGGGCGAACGGCGGATATGTGAGCAAAGTCCACGCACTTTGAGGAGCAGGTCGGATAACCCCGGATAACTTTTCAGGAAGCACTGCACCACCAGGTTTAAGGTGTGAGCCAGGCAAGGAATGTGTTTCAGTTGGGAAAGGGAGATGGCAGCCATGAAATTCCTTCCGTTATCACTCACTATCTTGCCTGCCTCAAGATCTACAGTGCCCAGCCACGACTGCGTTTCTTTCTGCAAGAACTCGGACAGAACTTCCGCGGTGTGTCTGTTGTCGCCCAAACACTTCATAGCCAATACAGCCTGCTGACGTTTGCCAGTAGCTGCCCCATAATGGGAGACCTGGTGTGCAACAGTGGCAGCTGCGGATGGAGTGGTTGTGCGACTGCGGTCTGTGGACGAGCTCTCGCTTCTGCAGGAGGACGAAGAGGAGGAGGAGGGGGTGCGAACGGCTACAGCCAATTGTTTCCTAGACCGTGGGCTAGGCAGAACTGTCCCAAACTTGCTGTCCCCTGTGGACCCTGCATCCACCACATTTACCCAGTGTGCCGTGATGGACACGTAACGTCCCTGGCCATGCCTACTGGTCCATGCATCTGTTGTCAGGTGCACCTTTGTGCTCACAGATTGCCTGAGTGCATGGACGATGCGCTCTTTAACATGCTGGTGGAGGGCTGGGATGGCTTTTCTGGAAAAAAAGTGTCGACTGGGTAGCTCGTAGCGTGGTACAGCGTAGTCCATCAGGGCTTTGAAAGCTTCGCTTTCAACTAACCGGTAGGGCATCATCTCTAACGAGATTAGTCTAGCTATGTGTGCGTTCAAACCCTGTGTACGCGGATGCGAGGCTAAGTACTTCCTTTTTCTAACCATAGTCTCATGTAGGGTGAGCTGGACTGGAGAGCTGGAGATCGTGGAACTAGCGGGGGTGCCGGTGGACATGGCAGACTGAGAGACGGTGGGAGATGGTATTGTTGCCACCGGTGCCCTAGATGCAGTGTTTCCTACTACGAAACTGGTGATTCCCTGACCCTGACTGCTTTGGCCTGGCAAAGAAACCTGCACAGATACTGCAGGTGGTGTGGAAAATGGTGGCCCTACACTGCCGGAAGGGATGTTGCGTTGCTGACTAGCTTCATTGGCCGAGGGTGCTACAACCTTAAGGGACGTTTGGTAGTTAGTCCAGGCTTGCAAATGCATGGTGGTTAAATGTCTATGCATGCAACTTGTATTGAGACTTTTCAGATTCTGTCCTCTGCTTAAGGTAGTTGAACATTTTTGACAGATGACTTTGCGCTGATCAATTGGATGTTGTTTAAAAAAATGCCAGACTGCACTCTTTCTAGCATCGGATACCTTTTCAGGCATTGCAGACTGAGCTTTAACCGGATGGCCACGCTGTCCTCCAACAGGTTTTGGCTTTGCCACGCGTTTTGGGCAAGATACGGGCCCGGCAGATGGAACCTGTTGCGATGTTGATGCCTGCTGCGGCCCCTCCTCCTCCGCTTCAGAACTGCTGCCGCCTGCACCCTGTTGCCCCAATGGCTGCCAATCGGGGTCAAGAACTGGGTCATCTATTACCTCTTCTTGTAGCTCGTGTGCAACTTCGTCTGTGTCACCGTGTCGGTCGGTGGTATAGCGTTCGTGATGGGGCAACATAGTCTCATCAGGGTCTGATTCTTGATCAGCACCCTGCGAGGGCAATGTTGTGGTCTGAGTCAAAGGACCAGCATAGTAGTCTGGCTGTGGCTGTGCATCAGTGCACTCCATGTCAGATTCAACTTGTAATGGGCATGGACTGTTAACTGCTTCACTTTCTAAGCCAGGGACGGTATGTGTAAAGAGCTCCATGGAGTAACCCGTTGTGTCGCCTGCTGCATTCTTCTCTGTTGTTGTTTTTGCTGAAGAGGACAAGGAAGCGACTTGTCCCTGACCGTGAACATCCACTAACGACGCGCTGCTTTGACATTTACCAGTTTCACGAGAGGAGGCAAAAGAGCTAGAGGCTGAGTCAGCAAGATAAGCCAAAACTTGCTCTTGCTGCTCCGGCTTTAAAAGCGGTTTTCCTACTCCCAGAAAAGGGAGCGTTCGAGGCCTTGTGTAGCCAGACGACGAACCTGGCTCCACAGCTCCAGACTTAGGTGCAATATTTTTTTTCCCACGACCAGCTGATGCTCCACCACTACCACTACCCTCATTACCAGCTGACAATGAACGCCCCCGGCCACGACCTCTTCCACCATACTTCCTCATTGTTTTAAAAACGTAAACAAACTAACGGTATTTGTTGCTGTCACACAAATTACACGGTGAGCTATAACTTCAGTATGATTTAGCTACCCCTTTACAGGTGAGTGAGACCACAACGAAAATCAGGCACAATGTTACACACTCTGTTGTTGGTGGCAACAAATGAGAGAGATGCCACACACGCAGGACTGTCACTGAAGCACAAATGTAAATATTAATCTCCCACTGATTTGATTTTTTTTTTTTTTAAGGGAGACTTTAGGAAAAAAAAATAATAGAATAAAATGATTTTTTCAGGAAGAATTTAGAAACCAAATAAAATAAAATGATTTTTTCAGGGAGAATTTAGAAAACAAATAAAACAAAAAAAGGCTTTCTATGGCCCACTGAGTGAGAGATGACGCACACAGGAGTCAGGAGTGGCACACAAGCCCAGAGGCCAATATTTATCTCCCACTGATTGATGTAGTGATTTTTTCAGGTAGATTTTGGAACCCAAATCAAGCTAAAAAAAATAATAGGCTTTCTATGGCCCACAATTGGAGAGAGAGAGAGAGATGGCACACCCAGGAGTCAAGACTGGCACACAAGCAGAAAGGGCAATATTAATCTCCCACTGATTTGTTTTTTTTTTTTTTTTTTTCAGGGAGACTTTAGGAAAAAAAAAATAGAATAAAATGATTTTTTGAGGAAGAATTTAGAAACCAAATAAAATAAAATGATTTTTTCAGGGAGAATTTAGAAAACAAATAAAACAAAAAAAGGCTTTCTATGGCCCACTGAGTGAGAGATGACGCACACAGGAGTCAGGAGTGGCACACAAGCCCAGAGGCCAATATTTATCTCCCACTGATTGATGTAGTGATTTTTTCAGGTAGATTTTGGAACCCAAATCAAGCTAAAAAAATAATAGGCTTTCTATGGCCCACAATTGGAGAGAGAGAGAGAGATGGCACACCCAGGAGTCAAGACTGGCACACAAGCAGAAAGGGCAATATTAATCTCCCACTGATTTTTTTTTTTTTTTTTTTTTTTCAGGGAGACTTTAGGAAAAAAAAAAATAGAATAAAATGATTTTTTCAGGAAGAATTTAGAAACCAAAGAAAATAAAATGATTTTTTCAGGGAGAATTTAGAAAACAAATAAAACAAAAAAAAAGGCTTTCTATGGCCCACTGAGTGAGAGATGACGCACACAGGAGTCAGGAGTGGCACACAAGCCCAGAGGCCAATATTTATCTCCCACTGATTGATGTAGTGATTTTTTCAGGTAGATTTTGGAACCCAAATCAAGCTAAAAAAATAATAGGCTTTCTATGGCCCACAATTGGAGAGAGAGAGAGAGATGGCACACCCAGGAGTCAAGACTGGCACACAAGCAGAAAGGGCAATATTAATCTCCCACTGATTTGTTTTTTTTTTTGTTTTTTTTTCAGGGAGACTTTAGGAAAAAAAAAATAGAATAAAATGATTTTTTCAGGAAGAATTTAGAAACCAAAGAAAATAAAATGATTTTTTCAGGGAGAATTTAGAAAACAAATAATACAAAAAAAGGCTTTCTATGGCCCACTGAGTGAGAGATGACGCACACAGGAGTCAGGAGTGGCACACAAGCCCAGAGGCCAATATTTATCTCCCACTTTTTTTTTTTTGTTCCAGGGAAAATTTATAAACCCAATAAAAAAAATAATAAATAGGCTTTCTATGGCCCACTATCTGAGAGACAGAGAGAGATGGCACGCTTAGGACTGGCACACAAGCCCAAAGGCCAATATTAATCTCCCTTTTTTTTTTAAGGGAGAATTTATAAAACCAAAAAAAAATAAATAAATAGGCTTTCTATGGCCCACTATCTGAGAGAGAGAGATTGCATGCTTAGGACTGGCACACAAGCCCAAAGGCCAATATTAATCTCCCACTGATTGATTTATTGATTTTTTCAGGTAGAATTTAGAACCCAAATAAAGCAAAAAAAAAAAGGGCTTTCTATGGCCCACTGAGTGAGTGATGATGCACACAGGAGTCAGGAGTGGCACACAAGCCCTGAGGCCAATATTTTTCTCCCACTGATTGATGTAGTGATTTTTTCAGGTAGATTTTAGAACCAAAATCAAGCAAAAAAATAAATAGGCTTTCTATGGCCCACTGAGTGAGTGATGATGCACACAGGAGTCAAGAGTGGCACACAAGCCCTGAGGCCAATATTTTTCTCCCACTGATTGATGTAGTGATTTTTTCAGGTAGATTTTATAACCCAAATCAAGAAAAAAAATAAATAGGCTTTCTATGGCCCACTGAGTGAGAGATGACACAGACAGGGATGGCACTCTAGCAGAAATGTCAATCTTAATCTCCCACAAAAAAAACAAAAAAAAAACAGGGAGTGTCCTTCAATTACTATCTCCCTGCAGTAATCTCAGCCAGGTATGGCAGGCAGCAATAAGGAGTGGACTGATGCACAAATTAAATAAAAAGTGTGTACAAACCAAAAAGATAGCTGTGCAGAAAGGAAGGAACTAGAGGATTTGTGCTTTGAAAAAAGCAGTTGGTTTGCACAGCGGCGTACACACAGCAATGCAGCTATCAGGGAGCCTTCTAGGGCAGCCCAATGAGCTACAGCGCTGAGGGAAAAAAAAAAAAATGTAGCTTCCACTGTCCCTGCACACCGAAGGTGGTGTTGGGCAGTGGAAATCGCTACAGCACAAGCGGTTTGGTGGTTAATGGACCCTGCCTAACGCTATCCCTGCTTCTGACGAAGCGGCAGCAACCTCTCCCTAAGCTCAGATCAGCAGCAGTAACATGGCGGTCGGCGGGAACTCCCCTTTATAGCCCCTGTGACGCCGCAGACAGCAAGCCAATCACTGCAATGCCCTTCTCTAAGATGGTGGGGACCAGGACCTATGTCATCACGCTGCCCACACTCTGCGTTTACCTTCATTGGCTGAGAAATGGCGCTTTTCGCGTCATTGAAACGCGACTTTGGCGCGAAAGTCGCGTACCGCATGGCCGACCCCGCACAGGGGTCGGATCGGGTTTCATGAAACCCGACTTTGCCAAAAGTCGGCGACTTTTGAAAATGAACGATCCGTTTCGCTCAACCCTACTTGGAACTAATATTAGCAACCAAACAATCAACTGTTGTTGACCGTTTCGCTCAACCCTAGTGGTGACCATAGCGGCCATTTTGAAGTCAGCCATTTTGGATCCAACTTTATTTTTTTCAATGGGAAGAGGGTCATGCGACACATAAAACTTATTGAAAATTTCACAAGAAAAACAATGGTGTGGTTGGTTTTAATGTAACTTTAGTCTTTCATGAGTTATTTACAAGTTTATGAACACTTATAAAATGTGTTCCAAGTGCTGCCCATTGTGTTGGATTGTCAATGCAACCCTCTTCTCCCACTCTTGACACACTGATAGCAACACCGCAGAAGAAATGCTATCACAGGCTTCCAGTATCCGTTGTTTCAGATGCTGCACATCTCGTATCTTCATAGCATAGATAATTGCATTCAGATGACCCAAAGATAAAAGTCTAAGGGGGTAAGATCGGGAGACCTTGGTGGCCATTCAAGTGGCCCACGATGACCACTCCACTTTCCAGGAAACTGTTCATGTAGGAATGCTTGGACCTGACACCCATAATGTGGTAGGGCTGCCACCAATTCCTTGTTCGATATATGCCTAGTCATTTAACAGGGTTATATCAGGCCAGGAACCAGCCACTGTAGCAATGGAAATTAAACTGAGAAATGGACATGTGGATTCATGGATCGAGATAACAGAGTAGCCCAAGGTTAAATTATATATTTAATCGCCTTAAGGGCACACTAGACAATACACTAAATACACAATGGTTATACATAAATAATGGTCCATTTATAAAGGATCATAACTCCTTTCTAGATGTTCCTAAGGCAGTGGTCCTGTAGTCATCGAATCTAGCTGGGCCCCTGCTACGCATTAAAACCAAACACAGCTTTACTATCTAGTTTCTGCTGGCTGTTCTAGGAATCTCCATACCCCTGGGTAGAGGCCAAGCCAGGCACTCAACATATTCTGGGGATCTCGGAAATATAACCAGTGTGTGGCCAGGACATGCCAAAAGCCCATATTCTCCTTATGAAATCTTAGTTGTCTGAACAAAGCAGACCGCATGGTTTGGATAAACAGGGGGTCTTCCTGTAGGAGCTGGATTCTAGCTGCAGGCGGGGGTATGAATTCTGACTTTGCAGCTGAAAGATAGGACCACCTGCAGAGCCAGGTGTCTTCTTACAATTACACATGCTTGCAAAACGATTTAAAGCTGCCATTACATCCCCACATCCTTCACAGTCGAGTTTGGCCGAACATAACAGTACCCGAACTCAATCCCAAACCTGGACCTCATTCAAATGAATGGGAGGCCAGAGCATCTGTCATTTTCCAAGGTGTCATCTATGTGACAGCTCCTGAAACACCGGCTCTGATCGGCGGTAAGGTTATTATTACCACTAGTCAGAGGGCTGTGGTTCCCACTCTGTCACATAGATGACAACATGCGAGCCAGCATCTGTGACTGTTGGCAAAAAGGTTACCACCCACCACAGACATCGACTAATGAGAGTACTTCTCTCATCATAGTACAGTACATCTGGTCTCACTGATAGCAGTGAGAGCAGGAGTATAATGATGAGAGTATTCACCAGCCAACACCTATGCAATAATAATAAATAAATAATAAAAAAATGGTGTGGGGTCCTCTCTGTTCTTTTTAACCATCACGGGTAAAGCTGACAGCTGCAGGTTGCAATCTTCAGCTATCAACTTTATATTGGCTGGTTATCAAAAATAGAGGGGTCCCCACACTATAATTTTTTAATTATTTAAATAAATGATTTTAAGAAATGATGTGTGTTGTGGGGTCCCCCAGGTTTTGACAACCAGCCAAGGTAAAGCAGACAGCTGGGAGCTGGCAAGGGGACATGGATATTGGCTCTCCCCAGCCTAAAAATAGCAGCCTGCCCCAGAAAAGTAAAATAAATAAATGAAAAAAAAATGGCTTGGGGCCCCCTTAATTTTCATAGCCAGCTGAGGGAAAGTCAACGGCTGGGGCTGATGTCAATATTCTTGGAAGGGCCAACAGCCATAAAGGTCCTAAGGCTATTAATACCAGCTCACAGCTGTTTGCTTAGCCTTTACTGGTTATTAACCCCTTCATGACCGGGGGATTTTTCGTTTTTCCGTGTTCGTTTTTCGCTCCCCTCCTTCCCAGAGCCATAACTTTTTTATTTTTCCGTCAATTTGGCCATGTGAGGGCTTATTTTTTGCGGGACGAGTTGTACTTTTGAACGACATCATTGGTTTTAGCATGTCGTGTACTAGAAAACGGGAAAAAAATTCCAAGTGCGGTGAAATTGCAAAAAAAGTGCAATCCCACATTGGTTTTTTGTTTGGCTTTTTTGCTAGGTTCACTAAATGCTAAAAATGACCTGCCATTATGATTCTCCAGGTCATTACGAGTTCATAGACACCAAACATGACTAGGTTATTTCTTATCTAAGTGGTGAAAAAAAATTCCAAACTTTGCTAAAAAAAAAAAAAAAAAAATTGTGCCATTTTCCGATACTCGTAGCGTCTCCATTTTTCATCATCTGGGGTCGGTTGAGGGCTTATTTTTAGCGTGCCGAGATGACGTTTTTAATTATAGCATTTCGGTGCAGATACGTTTTTTTGATCGCCCGTTATTGCATTTTAATGCAATGTCGCGGCGACCAAAAAAACGTAATTCTGGCGTTTCGAATTTTTTTCCCGCTACGCTGTTTAGCGATCAGGTTAATACTTTTTTTTCATTGATAGATCGGGCGATTCTGAGCACGGCGATACCAAATATGCGTAGATTTGATATTTTTTTTATTGATTTATTTTGATTGGGGCGAAAGGGGGGTGATTTAAACTTTTATGTTTTTTTTATTTTTTTCACATTTTTTTAAACTTTTTTTTTTAACTTTTGCCATGCTTCAATAGCCTCCATGAGAGGCTAGAAGCAGGCATAGCACGATCGGCTCTGCTACATAGCAGCGATCTGCTGATCGCTGCTATGTAGCAGAATTGCACGTGTGCTGTGAGCGCCGACCACAGGGTGGCGCTCACAGCGACGAGCAATCAGTAACCATAGAGGTCTCAAGGACCTCTATGGTTACCATTCACAAGCATCGCCGACCCCCGATCATGTGACGGGGGTCGGCGATGACGTCATTTCCGGCCGCCCGGCCGGAAGCGGTAGTTAAATGCCGCTGTCTGCGTTTGACAGCGGCATTTAACTAGTTAATAGGTGCGGGCAGATCGTGATTCTGCCCGCGCCTATTACGGGCACATGTCAGCTGTTCAAAACAGCTGACATGTCCCGGCTTTGGTGCGGGCTCACCGCGGAGCCCTGCATCAAAGCAGGGGAGCCGGCATCGGACGGTATAGTACGTCCGATGCCGGTAAGGGGTTAAAGGGGAGACCCTTCAAAAATTATGTGTGATCCCCTCAATATTTACTAACCGGTAAAGGGTATGCAGACAGCTGCGGGCTGATATTAATAGCCTAGGAAGGGGCTATGGATATTGCCCCCCTCCTAGACTAAGAACATCAGCCCTAAGCCACTGCAGAAATGGTGCATCCATAAGATACACCAATTCTAGTGCTTAGCCTCGCTCTTCCCACTTGCCTTGACAAGTAGGGTAATAGTTCTGAAGTTGATGTCAGCTTTTTTATGGCTAATTATGGTTAGCAATGTACAGGCATCTATAAGACACCACCATTACTAACACCATAGTTGAATGTAGTAAAGATAGAGACAGAATAAAGTTCTTTAACTGAAATAAACACACAGACACTTCTTTGTTTTAAATAAAAAACTCCCTGCCTGACCCTCTTTTACCCTTTTGTTCACCAAAAATTAAAATAAAAAAGCAAAGTTATACTCACCTTTCCACCGATAATCCGTTAATGGCCATGTCCCACGATGATACGAATGGTTTGGAGAGCAGTCACATCAACAGAGCATGAGAATGCGGCTGCGTGTTACCTGTAGGGATGTCATTAAGATTCCTGTCGGTTGCAGGATTAAAAAATAGACAAGACCCCACGTTTTTGTTTTATTACACAGTGTGCACCAGCCAACACTTGATATGGCTGTGATTCAGCCAAAAGTGCCCACACCGTAAAGATTTTTCATGGGCTGCGCTGTGGCCTTTCAACAAGCTTTGTTTGGCTTGCTGAACCCAAACTGTAATACTAGGTGTTCGGTACGGACCCCGAACTTTATCATTCAGGTTCAACCATCCCTACTCCTAATAGCAGTAAAGTGGCTAAACCGCACCAAATTTATTAATTTTAGTACAAAATAGTGCTGTAAAGTAGTAAAGTATCCCAGCCAAAAGGAGACATAAGTAAAAATGTCTAAACTCCAGAAAGGTGCAATAAGAGTTTGAAATAAGTAATAACTTTTGTCTGCCTTTTGTATTTTATGATGTCTGGAATTACAACTCTTTTAATAAATTTGCACCAATTTGTTATTTGCTCTGTGACCTATTTATTGACCCACTATCTCCAGAATTTAGACAAATTTGCACCATCCACATCAGTTTGTGATGCTAGAGTAAAATGTGGCTGTCCTTGAGCTAGGGCAGGTACGGACTGGAAATGAAATTCAGCCCTGGCATTTCAAATCACACAGGCCCATGTTGTCACCTTCCCCATGAACCAGATGTGATATATTACTAATATTACCCTGGATGGAGGAAAGGAAGATATACTATAAGACCAATCTTTCTAATGGTACCAGTAGCCTGCTGGGGTAAGTGACGGAATCACCAGCTTTGTGCTCCATCACAACTCTTAACAGTATGGGTTTCTTGAGAACCCCGATTCTGTTAACAACATAGCAGACAAGGCAGCCCTTGACCAGACAGGCCCTTCTGGCATTTGCCAGAATTGCCAAATGGCCAGTCCAGCCCTGAGCTAGGGTCTAGATTATTCCGAAAAAGAAGGGGCACTGGTCCTCAAAATGTTATACACAATGTAACAACTCATGCAAGCAGCTGTCCAGGTTAGAAAATACATTTTCATAGACATTCATAGACTTTTTTTTGTTTACGATAGTCAAAATAATTCTATTTTCCTCGACTTTAAAATTATTGAAGGTGTACTGTTCTCCTGTTAATCTTAAAAAAGCAAATTGCTGGACATTTAGATAAAAAGTGAGGTAATTTCATTATATTTATGTACTGTTATAATTTGGCATTCATGTTAAGTGTCTAATAAAAAGATTACTATATAAAACCTAAATTTATCCTTTTTGGTCACTTTCTTCCATTGTGACATTAGTAATATTCAATATTTAGCAGTGATTTTAATGATTTTACAACGATATAAAATACTGGAATGTCCTCTGCTATTGAGCTCCATAAAGAACCAATTTATTCACAACCTTTATTTCAAATTTATCAGACTTTATAAAGGGACTCTAAGATAATCTGCTAGTATTAAATAGTTTTATTTTTACGTGTATTTAGTATATTGACTTAAGATAGATGTCCTCACATTTTGATTTGTATTTCATTCTTCTGGCTTTCTTAATTTCAGTACTTTTTTTTTCTTAAATGTCCTTTACTTCCATACGAAATGAAAAAAAGAGCCATTAAATTAAATGTCCCCAAAAATATCATAAAGTTTGTAAATATAAAGTTTTGTCTTTTTTTTATATTTTATTGAACTAATAGTATAAATCAGCTGAATTTCTTCACGTGACCACCAATAATCTGGTGGGATGGATGGATCCACGAGTGGACTAGAGGATCCTTCAGTTGGCACTACTTCTGAAATAATAATGGGACCAAAGGTTCAACTGGGTTAAATTTTATTTATTGCTAGTTTCGGAAACATCTGTGACTTGAAATAAATCTGCAATGGTCTACTGTATTTCTTATATCTTATTGATTTACAAGGAACCAGTTAGATTTTTTTTTTTTTTTGGACTCGTGCAGACCAGTGTATTTTTGGTCCGAGTGTGATCCAACAAAACATCAGATTGCAGTCGGACCAATATTAGTGTATGAGACTATATACAAGTCAGCCATATTCCTTGGACATAGACCATTTTCTCCTCATCTGAGAGGATTGGATTGCACTGTGCTGACACTGACCAGACTGAGAGCCTGAATAGAGTGTGATTTGCATAATTGGCCAGATCCTCTCGGATGAGGAAATTTACTGCAGTCTGCACCAACCCTTCAAGAAGGTCTTTCATCAGATTTTGCAATCAAAGCTGCATACTGCATTTTTCTCTCATAGGAAAGTGAATGTGAGAGAGCTTTCATTACCTTTCACGGCCATTAGTCAATGTATGTAGCTGTGCCAATTTTGTGAACTGATTGGTGGAGGAGCTGAGAAGAAGTCAAACTCCCAGTGGTCTGATATCAATAGCCTCACTTACCAATAGGTCATCAATAGGGTTGAGCGAAACGGGTCGGCCAGATTCAGAAGTCGCCGACTTTTGGCAAATTCGGGTTTCATGAAACCCGACCCGACCTCTGTGTGGGGTCGGCCATGAGGTCGGCGATCTTCTGATCTGGAATCGGAATTCCGATACCGAGTTCCGATATGTTCCGATATGCCGGTGAGAACCAGGGCGCGTCCGAGGGTAAGTATATCAATATTTTTTATTTTGATTCTTTATTTTACACTTAAATATGGATCCCAGGACCTGAAGGACAGTTTCCTCTCCTTCAGACCCTGGGAACCATTAGAAACCCAATGCACTGCATTGAGTTTCGTGTTTCGGCCGACCCCGACCCCGACTTTTCTATAGGATCGGACGATTTCACTCGACCCGACTTTTGAAAAAGTCGGGTTTCGTGAAACCCGACCCGATCCTATAAAAAGAAAAGTCGCTCAACCCTAGTCATCAATATTAAAGTCCTGGAAAATCCCTATGATTAGGCAGGGATTTTGGAGGAACAACATAGAAGTGCAAAACTGACACCCATGGTAAAGCATCTTAAGAAGTAGCCTGATGGGTCTTCTCTTCAATGTTTTCCTTTCAATGTGCTAGATCAGTGATGGGGAATCTTTTTATGCCAAGGACCATTTGGATATTTATACCATTCTTCGGGGGGCTGTACAAATTGTGTGTTAAATCCCCTCACAAAGTATTTCCTGACACTGTCACTGGTGTCAGGACACAATCATTCATTGTATGTTCCTCAGCATTCAGTAGTGAACACTGTTTGCCCATGCTCGCAGAGCAAGAAGAAATGAATGGTCTGGCTGTCAAAATATTGCTGTTGGCCTAGGCACTACGGTACCCGGGAATCTGCCCAGGCGCCGGATAAGAGGTTGTCGAGGCCTGTGAGCCTCCGGTTCCCCACCCCTAGGTAGATTTTGCATCCTGCATGTGACATGAATGCTGCTGAACAAAGTACAATCTGCTACCTTTCCTGTGCATTTTTCTGTTCCATAGACCTGCATATGTGACTCTTCTGCATTTCTAATTTCTAAGTGTTCACAATTTGTTGTGACCTGTATGATTGATTTGATAGGTTTGATTTCCAAGTTATGACTGGTCAAGGCATCATCGGAATTATAGACAATGATTTCTTTATCCGAGATGGACTGGAAGAAATTTAGATTATGGAACAGGGTGGTGAAAATTATTTCAAGTACTTTCTGGGCTTTGTCTTTAAAACTGTACATATCCTTTGCTTTTTCCATTTTTTTTTTTTTGCTTATTACATTCGCTTTAGTTGTATGAGAAGTCGAAAGATTTAGTTTATACGTTGAAGAAAAAAAGGAAGAAATTGACCTCAGATCAGACTTGCGTAACAGAGAAATTGTACAGAAAGCTGAATAATTGAAAAAGGCACTCGCAATGTGTTCCGCAAATTTGGGCAGAGCACTTTCCTGTGCATCCGGAGCTCCGTACACTACATCCAAAGCAAACCACCATTGGGAATATAAACGGAGAGTAGAAAAATGAGCATTTAATGGTCTACTATTATTGTGGAGAGAACAATGACAGGCCGTGAACCTCAAGTACAATTCTGATCCTTTTGTTGTAAGTGAAATAATACTATTTCATATCATGACTCTATTATTAAGAGCAGAATTGCCGGGCAGATATTAGCTATAAAAGATTCCAAAATAAAGAAACCCATTTTGCTGGCTCGCTTTGTATTGTAGAGACATAATCCTCGAAAATGTGTCTGATAAAGTCTAGGAATGAATTGTTTAGCTTGCCGCTGCTTGCACTTTATTAAGCCAAATATACCATTTAACACAGACCCCCTATAACTTTACAAGCTCATTAAGATGCTCGACTTGAGTCTTCCTGCAACTTTGTTAGCCAGTATTATTCTGCTGCAATACATAAATAAAGGGCAGTCATATTGACTATATAAATGCTGTAAATCAGAGCAGTTCCCTTTATTTAAATAATAATCGTCGTTTTGATTTTAGTCCATAAATCAATAGTGTACATAAAATATGCAACTTTGCAATATATCTTATTAGAGTCATTTTCCTCTTTCTTTTCAATGATTGATCTTTCACTCCCAATTTATTGGTAAAGTCTGTAAAATCTGTCTTCAGTGAAGACAAATGTTCTCATTCCTGAATTAGAAAATTACAGTTGGTACTTTTAAAGGGAACCTATCACCAAGTTTTCCCAATATATACTATGGTCACCACTAGGGTTGAGCGAAACGGATCGGACAACTTCAAAAGTTGCCGACTTTTGGCAAAGTCGGGTTTCATGAAACCCGACCCGATCCTAGTGTGGGATCGGCCATGCGGTCAGCGATCTTCGCACCAAAGTCGCGTTTCGCATGACGCGTTTGGCGCCATTTTTTCAGCCAATGAAGGAGCGTGGGCAGAGTGATGACATAGGTCTTAGGGGTGTGGACGCCTATCGCCATCTTGTCGCTTGTGCGCTGTAGCGATTTGCAATGTGTAACACCAGCTTTTCTGTTCAGGGACGGAGGAGAGAGAGAAAAAAATAAAATAATTTCCCATTGACTTTGCATTGGGTTTCGTGTTTCGGTCGATCCCTGACTTTTCGCCATAATCGGCCGATTTCACTTGACTCGACTTTTAAGATAGTCGGGTTTCGCGAAACCCGACTCGACCCTAAAAAAGTAAAAGTCGCTCAACCCTAGTCACCACCTTTAATGCCTCTTTTACAGCAAGATGTATATTAGTCTGCAAGCTCCTCTGCATAGCTCAAAATTACCTTTTAGAATCCCCCCATAAGGCTTAATCCAGCCCAATGGGTGTTGCTAGTCTTGCACTAGTCGCAATTGCCGTCCTACTCCTTGCTTCATGTGGCTGACATGTCCTACATCATCCACACAGTGTCCATCAATTTTGCTCCTGCACAGGGCAGAGCAAAGTACTGCAATGCAAAAGTTCCAGGAGAAGCCAAAGACTGCTGACTGACCTAAGGGTGATACGACTGACATGCATGCTCCTTTGCTCAGGGGTACATTTCAAGTGGACCAGAATGTTGGTATTGTCCTCCTGTCTTCTCACTAGCCTCTAATTCCACTACAATCCACCATCTAAATACTTCTCCTAGTTCTCTTTTGGTACCTTGGACCACACTATTCTGTGGTCTACTTCCCGCTGGACACATTTTCAACTCTTACACCAGACTATGCCCATTAACTGAGGTTCACAAATATCTTTCCCCAGAAATCAGTTTTTGATTTGTAGTGCCCTCTATCCCAAGTTAAAGGTGCACCCCTGGGAATACCACAGAGATTGACACTGATTTTGGGAAAATGTTTGTCCACTTTGTATTTTTTTCATAACTCTGTGCTTCCAACACTTGTACTCTTGTCTGTTCAAGCTAAAAAGGGTGAGCTACAGATGTATCCACCTTTACCTTCTGATGAATTTCCAAGATGTGTCCATGTATTAGACATTGATGACCTTTACTTAGAATAGGTCATCAGTATCAGGTTATGGGGTGCAAAACCCAGCAACCAGACTGATTGGCTACATGCACCTCTTGCGGTGACTTGATGTAAACAGTGTATGGAGCTGGAACAGCATGATGCTATTCTCTGCATAGGGACAGTTCTTGCAGGTTAGCACCTATTAAAAAGAAGTTCTAGATGTCAGACCCAACTACTGATCGGATATAGATGACTTATTCTAAGTACAAGCAATGAACATAGTAACTCTTGACAACTCCTTTAAGGATTTAAATTTTCTCATGATACAACATAGATATCTTATTGCAAAAAAAAAACACATCAAATCATAGCAACTGGTTGGCCACATATAGACACTTATAGCTCAAACATCTCCTGAAAAAATATGTTCATCTCACATCAGTAATCTTGGGATATGATGAACCAAGAAGGATCAGCATGGTGGGGCACATATGTACAATACCAAATATAAGACCTGGACAATATTGGCTCTATATGAGAAAGCATCATAGAGGCCCGGACCCCAATAAGCACACGATGATGATACATACTAGATAGTAACATTCAAAAAAAGTCAAATGTAAAATTTTGCATGACTAGGAGTATGCAAAGGGCCTGGTTAATTTCTGCATTTGTGCCCTTTTCTTGTTTAGTTTTTGGTATTTTTTGCCTGTTTTTAATTAGAGCCTTATTCATCTTTTAATTTGGCTTTTTTTAAATCTATTTTATATGTTCTCCTGTTTTTTGTTTTTTTTAGGTTTTTCATTTTAGGAGGGCTTAAGTTTTCCAGAACTTTTTAGCTGATATAACAATTTAAATAATTTTTTTGTGGCAATATATTTTAGTCTCCTACATGGAGTGATTTTATTGATGCCTGAGATTTTTTCACAATTTTTGAGACATTTTAGTAAAACATGTGACTCTTTGAACTAATAGGTTGCCAAAAGGATAAAAACAAAAATAAAGTGTTTTTGAGTTTGCAGAAAATTCGTGAACCATATGCACCACTTTGAAAAAAGGTAAGGAATCCAGGAATAAAAAAGTATAAAACTTCACTTTTATTATTGATATTTTAAACGGGAACTTCATCACAAATACAGACTGATACACATTAGGACAAATGACCTACGCGTTTCGGCATGTAGCCTTACACCGAAACATGTAGGTCATTTTTTCCCACATGAATCAATCTGTATTTGTGATATATCAACAATAAGTGTGAAGTTTTATACTTTTTTCATCACCCGATTCTCCTGACCTGACCAGGATTACGGGTATACCCGCTACTCGATGAGCTGACTCTTTTTTTTCCTTTTCCTTATCCCCTTTTTCTTATACTTTGAAGAATTTTGCCCAAAAAGGTCAATGAATATCACAAGATAAAAAGCAAAAGAAAAGTGGCTTAGAAAAAAATAAACAAAATCAAAACGCAAATAATGAATTGGCCCAAGATGTCCGATTACTATAGAGTCAGTGAAGGTAAATGGATGAAGAAGAGGACACACGAGCGTGCAGAAAATATATTATAATTTGGGGTAAGACTTTTATATAATAATTTTTATGACATCACTTCCATCCCAGTTATGGACAACATGTTATAGAAATAATGATTCTAAACCTCCGTGACCGCTAGCACCTATTTTCCTGAATATCTAGAGCTGTCCCCATGATTTTTCTTGCCATAGTCAATGCTCGGAATTAGATAGTGTGATGACAAGTGCTAGTTATCAAGAGCTACATGGATTTCAATGGAATTCAGCATGATTTATGGCTGCTGTTCTGCAGGAGTATGGCCGGCTCACACAAGTGAAAGGCTCCAAATAAGAATCTAAGTTTTGCAGCAAATGGACCTAACAACATGTCGCCAAACATATGGCTTACGGAGTGAGTGATGTCTTATTATACAGGCATGCGGCCTGACCTGCTCCACTCTGGTTTATGTGCAGCCTTTCCTTTACATCTGTTCCTAGCATGAGATCCTTCAGTTTGCAGGTGTAACTATTAAGCAGGAACATGACTTGTGTTTTCTGCCATTTATTTACAAGCATGCCATGAACCTTGACGCCTTTTAGTAATTGGCAGAAGTCATATTGTATTATTGCTTATTATTATTTTTGTTGCTTTTAATGCACTTAAAGGTACCCCTTCTATTTTTATTTTCATGTAGGTTGGGTTCACACTTGCATTTTTTTTGCCCTATGTTAAAAATAACATAAAAGCTTTTATTCATTTTGCTAACACAAGACCGATTTAAGGTTTTAAACAATTATCATTGAGTTGAATGGTTGGTGGATTGAAAAAAAAATATGATGATAACTGATGATGTCAGCTAAACTCTATCTTTTTCAAAGTTCCTATTAGCTGACATCAATTATAAAGAAAAAAATGAAGCTCTGTTCTTTTTTTTTAGGATTGAGGCTATGTTCCCATTTAAAACCTAAGATAGAAACAAAATGCACATATAGTACATGTAAATAACATAAGGTAGTTAGTAAACACTGTTTTTGATCAAAAAAGCATAAAAGCCATCCCGCCAATACTTATAAGGGCCCTTTCATACAGCGTTTTCCCTTATGGTCAGTGACCCCATTTAGGCATCAGTTTGAACCCACACAAATGGTATTCGGGCATATGCACCGACGGACCCATTGACTATACTAGCGCAGATGGAGTTACTGTGTGCTGTCATGCACAATTTTTGCCTGTCTATGCCTACTGGAGGCAGACAGAAAGATGTATTCTACTTGCTGTCCACCTCTGATAGATGTATGCTGCTGAAAATGATGCATGATTGAGTACACTGCGACTTGTTCGCACCATTTTAGTTAATAGCCCCTTTGATGCATGTGCCCGAAACCCGTATTGTTTTGGGGGTGGACTTAAGCCTGATGGGACCACTGATAATAGGAGAAAACACAGTATGAAAGGGCCTTAAGGAAGTAAAGTGATCAATGGGAGGCTCGGAGGATCTGTTGTCATGGATCCCTCTAGATATTGGAGCTCTAGACAGTGGTATAAGTCTAAGACTAAAGTTAAATAAACAAAAAATATACAATCATGAACTCAATCTGGTAATATCAAATATGACCTGATACAGTTGAGTATTCAACTCTGGTACACTTAGTGTTCAACTGAAGGTTCAAAGATTTAGTACTTTGTCTTATTTAGCATGCTTGTTGATATAGGGCTAATATTGTCATGAATGTCTCCATTTGGTCTTACAATCTAAATTCCCTAACAGTAAACAATAACACGCTTGTAAAGCAAAGAAGAACATACAAACTCTTTGGTTTGGTTTGCACCCAGGTTCCCAGTGCTATAAACCAACCACTGTGCAACCATGCTGCCACTGTCCTTCTGGAATTGTTTGGAACCGTACCATACAGATGTGATTGATTTACTATAGCATGATACACAACTGTATACATTTGTGTGACATGGTCATATATATATATACATAGCTTAATCATATGGTTACAAAACCAACAATGCTGCTCTAAGCAAGGCTGGTCTTAATTTTGATGGTGTTCAACAGCACACATTAAGCATGTGTGTGACTGCAGACTTCTAAATCCAGAAAGCGTGCAGTGTTGCCAGTGAGAGCGGGTGGTCACATGACTGCATGTATATGATTTGCATACTTCTAGACACATTCCAACTAGACGTGCTCTCAATGAACTTATATTCGCAGAGTATGAGTACGTCTAGTTGGCACATGACAACAAGTATGTAAATCGCACACATGCGGTCACACCCCCACCCGATTTTGCCGGAAAGACCACATGCTTTCAGGATTCAGAAGTCTAAATTCGAAGCCTGGACAATCTTTTTAAGGCCATTACATAACCTTACTTCGTCATCTATATTCCAAGATCCTGGATAAACTGAAGGAAGCCATAGTAAAGATTAAAATTGATCTTGTTTCTGCTATTGGTTAACATTATCAGCTCCATAACCATCTGAAACGGGATCACTTGACTCTTGGTTGCCCCTCATCGAATTTCCATCATCTTCAGGTTAACAGCCCTCAAGGATGAAACTACATGACAAGAAGCTTATTACCACTTATTATCAAAATGAGTGTTGCAAATCTGGATTGTTCTCCCCTTCCCTGTAGTCATAAACATTCGAAAAAGTAGATAACTTTTAGATTAAATTTTTAAGGAAAAAAACAGTGTACACAAATAATGTGCAAAATATGTGCCTCTTAGGCAAGTGCCTAAATTGCCTATATGTGTTCTGGAAGTTACGTCTTATTTTAAAAATATTCAAAGGGCAACTGTAAGTTAAGCTTTGGCCATTAAAGAGTTTCAGTATGGCATTCTCATTATCATACCACTTAATTGTCTTGTGAACTTAAATTACAAGTGTTTATAGGACGGGAATTAATTATGTCTTAATTATTCTAGAGTTCACAATGCAGCACTAAAGAGATAACAACACTCTTCCTACTACATCGCTGGCTGCATGGAGAACTCTAGACAGACTGTAAGTGGTATTGTCTGTACCGAGGTAGCTTTCTAGCTAAGATGTAAGGGCAAGTGGCAACTGGGGATTAGGGCTGCAAATCCATTTTTATTCAATCACTTGGCATAACAACAGAAAATTCTGCTTAATCCCTGCATTGCTTAAACACACTGCTTGTGAATGACTTATTAGAGTGTAGTAAATGTGTAAGTAAAGCTTTCATCTGTCAGTAAAGAAAGTTTCAGTACAAATACAATGGTTTTGAATTGAAAGCATAGCTCTTGTTTTAGGTAACTTTTCAATATAAACTGTCATGTCTGAGTACATAATAAATAACACAATTTCTGTCCATTATATGACTTGTATCCCTCATTTTACCACCATATAGGCTCTATCTCTAATTGTCACTTACTTCTGAGCTAGTGGGTGTGCAAACATGCTGCTGTTGTGTTTCTTATACACACGGAGACAAGAGGAAATCCTGCTCTCCCATCTCTATGCAGCACAAGTTCAGAAGCAGCAGCAGCATGGAGCACATTATACAGCAGTACTAAGCGGGGTAGATGTGAATCCAGCCCTGGGGTGAGAATCACCACTTATTAAAAAGTTTCAACCCATTTGATTCCCTCTCTCTCTACTCCTCCCTTTTGTCAGACAGTAAGAAACACAATCAGATTAAACATAGGGTTTCTTTGTAGTCTATTGTCACGGAGAAACATAGACTTTGCTGCCACTACCTCCATCATCACCAAAAAGACCACTATGGCCGTACTGTGGAAAATCTGAACCACTTCTCCCCTGCCTTCCTCTGCCATGGGATGGACATTGAATAGTCATTATCATCGCTGGTCTAAACCACACCAATAGAAAGGTGGGAAAAACAACAATCAGACATTCCCCATGCCTTTGCGGTGGCCATTTTGGAGATTAAGAGGCACATGAGGCCACCACAGACCGCCCCGAAGCATGAGCATATCATTAGCTCAAACTGAAAATAAAGATTTAAAAAGAACCACAAGACGGATTTTATCAACCAAGGTATCATTGTAATCAGTATAATTGTGCCGACTTGACATTGTGTGTAGGTTACTGTGCACAATCCTGCTGACAGGTTGTTAGGGTTGGCGGATTGCACTAAGTAGATTTATAGAGGAAGTGCAATCGCAACCCGGGGTCCACCCTGCAGAGATGTAAAACTGCAGCTAATGTGAACAATGGCGGAGAATGCAGTGAGCGATTGCTAGCTCGCATTGAGTTCCATGTGACTCAGTGAGCAGCACAAGAGGTAGTGTTACTCACACACAGTAATGAAGCTGATGCTCTGCAATAGAGCTGTGTCAATTGCACACAGTAACAAAGCAGATGCTCAGCAATAGAGCTGTGTCACTCACACACAGTAACGAAAGATATGACGCTAGACATGATCCCTGTTAACTTCACAGAGTATCGAAGCCCACTAATGGAGCAGATAGCAACAGTGGTCAGACACTCACCAGCATCACTCAAACAACTCCAGAGGTGCCGGAATTCTAAAGGCTAACAGCCGACCCTGAGAACATGCTGACTCAGACCACACCATTGCAAAGTACATTCACACATGAAATTAGATACTAGTGCATAAGTGTGTGCCTCTGAGAACCTTTTATACGTACAGCTCAAGTCCAGTCAGACAGGACCTTGCCCGTGGACCAATCTGGAGCTGCCACGTCACCAGAGCAGCTGACGACCGACCACCAATGAGATGTCGCCACATCATGAGCATGCTCAGTAGGGTGATCTCTAGACTTAGTCTTCAGAGTGTTCACTCGTCGCTGCCTACCACTTGTTTCCATAGGCTTGGTTTAAGAGCCAGCAGTAACCAGATGAATAGCACAAGTCCAAGCAAGATGCTGGGACCGATGTCTATGCTCAGCAGCACCCGCAGTGGTCAAAGCAGAACGGGAGACCGCAGATGGAGGCAAGGCTTGAGATCTACACCAAGCAGAGGGAGAATCCTGGCACCTAACACAGGTTCTCTTTAAAGGCATGGATTTGGGGCTAAAAAACATTTTTGTAATGGAGCTTAATTTTTGCAGATTCAAGTGTAGTGCAGGTCAGAAAAAGACAGATAAAAGAGTAACTCTCCCATTAAACCATAAGAACGGGCTCACTGACAGATTCTCAGAGAATTCATTTTGCAGCCAGCAAAATATAGTGCAACACAAAGGATATAAAAAGACAAATGGTGCAAAATTTTTAATGAAACAAAGTTTCAAAAATGATGTTTCTTTTAGCCCCAGATTCATGCATTTAAGTTTTTAAAAAAATGTTCCCAGAGGTGGACAATAGAAATGAGTGAATAGATTGGAGTATAATTGAATTCTACTCTAATTTTCCAAAATTCCACATTTTGCAAAATACAGATGTTTTGTAACTTGCTTCAGCATGAATTCACAAAAAGGTGGCTGCTGGCTGTTATGAGATTGTGACCTCTCGGGCGCTTGAGCTGTACCCTCCCGGGCCTCATCAAAGGTAGAAGGGCAAGACACCTAGAGATTTAAGCTGTAGTAGAAGGGATCAAAAGATGTGATGAGGACAGGCAGGTGACAGTGAGAAGCGAAGAAGCTGGAGAGGTGAGCGGTAATGTGAGCATAATGATTTTTTAAATACTATACATATTGCATTTATTATGCTTCATAAGGGCTGTGATGAACCTGCACCTCCCCACCCCGCCTGATGTCACTATTATATCAGAGGAATCATGTGGTACTCTCTCCTCACTTGCACTAACGTGCTGTTCTACCCCACCTGGGGGCAAGAATGGTTAGATTGGCACAATTTTATACAGACACCCCCATGTTCACACAGGCCCAGGAAGATACATGGAGTGAGAAGATGTGACCCACACAGTCACTGATGTGACACCACACTCGCTCACAACCCTGACAGGCTGAGAGGCCCCTTTCACTAGTACCAGTGAAACTTAGCACTGCCAACCTGGTAGGACTGCCACCAGTTCCTTGTTAGATACTAGCCAGGTCCATTAACGGGATTATATTGGGCCAGTAACCAACCCCAGTAGCATGGATAGTTAAAACAGAGAACATGGATGAGTGGATATTTGGATCCAAATAAAATAGCAGCCCAAGGTTAGATTATATATTTTATCTCCTTAAGGGCACACAAGACAAAACAATATATACATAATGGTTATACAGTACAGACCAAAAGTTTGGACACACCTTCTCATTTAAAGATTTTTCTGTATTTTCATGACTTGAAAAATTGTACATTCACACTGAATGCACCAAAACAATGAATTAACACATGTGGAATTATATACTTAACAAAAAAGTGTGAAGCAACTGAAATTATGTCTTATATTCTAGGTTCTTCAAAGTAGCCACCTTTTGCCTTGATGACTGCTTTGCACACTCTTGGCATTCTCTTGATGAGCTTCAAGAGGTCTGCTGAATACATGTGGGAATTCACTAACAAACAGGCATTCCTCACATGTATTCAGAGTATCTGGAAGCCGTAAATCATGCAACTGAGGCGATGAAAACTATATCGCCGAGCAATAACAAATACTCGGAGATCACCCGAGCATGCTAGGGAAAACCCGAGCAACGAGTATACTCGCTCATCACTATCAGTTACACAAGATGGCCCCCTGTGGATACTGGCTAAGCTGGTGGGGTTGTGAGTGTTCACTTTGAGGAAGAGAAGGCCGGACCACCTGCTGAGCCAAGTGTCCTGGTACAGCTAAACATGCTGAAAGAGGACTGTAGTATGCTATTATACAGTTGATTGGCATGACTTAAATCTCCCCATATTCTTCACAAGAGTGCAGTCAGATAGCTGTATAAATTAGAGCAATATCGGAACAAACGGCACAGTGCCAGCTTCCCTCCCTACCTGAGTGTGGCAGCTTCTTATATTTTTATGCAGTTGCCACGCTTGGGTCGGGAAAGCCGCTGGCCAGTTCATGCTCTGTGTTCCGATCTTGCTCTGATTTATACTGCCATCTGACAGCGCCCTTATACAGCGTGATTAAGGACATTAAATTAGCGAAGAATAACTTCTATGCAAATCAAATTTCCCAGGACAAACAGACATTCAAATTTTGTCTGATCGGCTTATCTCTATTGAAAAGCCCTTTTACCAATTTTGAGTCTAACATTGGGTGAACTGAATTGCTTCTTTTTAGACTTGAGATCCCTCAAAGCCTCTTCTAAATGTTCAATGGAGTCCAGAGACAACTTAATATTTAAGACGTACCGAGCCCTCAAAAAAAAGTAAAAAAATAGGTTGGAAAATAGTGCAACCCCCTCCCCCCCAAACATGACAATAATTTCATATACTGTGGGACTATGGGCCATTCTTGTTCTTTGGAGTTAAGGCGTCCCCGCTAGAGATAAATACCATTATCATACATAAACAGAGGATGCAATATTTTCATCAAATCTGGAAAAACAATCAGAATATTACAGTGAGGATTTGCGAGACACCAACATGTCATCTGGAGTCATTTTTGACAACTAATTTATTATGATGCAGTGCCATAATGTGAGAGTGGAAGTGTGTCTGCATGAAAGGCTTTCATATTATATTAATAGAGAAATTCCATTCTTACTGATTCTTGCTCTCTCAGAACATTACCTGGGAGAATAAGGGATAGCTTTGTGTGCCTGTGTTTGTGAATAAGGTCCAAATGTTCACATCTCACAGGGGAACATGTACATGATCTAGTTATGTCAGAACGAGGTGTTTTCCCATGCCTCTAAGTATTTCTCTGTTAATCTGTGCTGGCTTAAAAACCCGACACTGTCATGGTCACTTTCCTGATGAGCTTTCTTTGTAAATTACGAGTGAAATGTGCAGGCTCCGTGCCATGCTCTCCAGAGCAGTTTTATTTTTATAAAATGTGCAGAACTGTATTGTACGCGGAACAAGGACCACTGCCGACTCTTGTGAACCGGTCCTGGAATAATGGGCAGGACGGCCTTGTTGGCATTGACTGGTTGGAGGCACAAGACTCATTTGTTTATCTTCTCCCCGTGAGAAGACATATCTAGGTAAGTCGCCAAGAATAGGAGGGTAGGAAGGGAGACCTGGGAGGGAAGTCTGGCTCTGGTTCTATTGATATTGTCACAAAAGCCAACATAAGAGATGAGGGCTGGAAGAAAGATACTGTACATTGTGGAGAGCTACAGTCAACAAAATGGGGTTTAGAAGAAATTCTTCAAAAAATGTAAATAAAAAAAAATCGAAATGAAAAGTGAACTGAAAAGTGAACACTTTTACATATTTGTATACTTTAGTTCATAGAATGCCATATTTATTATTATTATAATTATTTATTGTTATAGCGCCATTTATTCCATGTCGCTTTACATGTGAGGAGGGGTATACATAATAAAAACAAGTACAATAATCTTAAACAATACAAGTCATAACTGGTACAGGAGGAGTGAGGACCCTGCCCTCGAAGGCTCACAATCTACAAGGGATGGGTGAGGATACAGTAGGTAGGGTAGAGCTGGTCATGCAGCGGTTTGGTCGATCGGTGTTTACTGCAGGTTGTAGGCTTGTCGGAAGAGGAGGGTCTTCAGGTTCTTTTTGAAGGTTTCGATGGTAGGCGAGAGTCTGATGATTTGTGGTAGAGAGTTCCAGAGTAGGGGTGATACGCGAGAGAAATCTTGTATACGATTGTGGAAAGAGGAGATAAAAGGGGAGTAGAGAAGGAGATCTTGTGAGGATCGGAGGTTGCGTGTAGGTAAGTACCGGGAGACGAGGTCACAGATGTATGGAGGAGACAAGTTGTGGATGGCTTTGTACGTCATGGTTAGGGTTTTGTACTGGAGTCTCTGGGCATTGTGGAGCCAGTGAAGGGATTGACAGAGGGGAGAGGACGGGGAATAGCAGGGGGACAGGTGCATTAGTCGGGCAGCAGAGTTTAGAATAGATTGGAAAGGTGCGAGAGTGTTAGAGGGGAGGCCACATAGCAGGAGGTTACAGTAGTCAAGGCGAGAGATGAGGGCATGGACTAGGGTCTTTGCAGACTCTTGGTTGAGGAATGAACGGATTTGTGAAATATTTTTGAGTTGAAGTCAGCAGGAAGTGGAAAGGGCTTGGATATGTGGTTTGAAGGAGAGATCAGCGTCAAGGATTACCCCGAGGCAGCGAGCTTGTGGGACTGGGGAGAGTGGGCAGCCATTTACTGTAATGGATAGGTTCGTTGGGGTGGTCGCGTGAGATGGGGGAAAGATGATGAATTCTGTTTTGTCCATGTTAAGTTTGAGAAATCTAGTGGAGAATAAGGATGAAATAGTGGACAGACATTGAGGGATTCTGGTTAGTAGGGAGGTGATATCTGGTCCAGAGATGTAGATCTGTGTGTCATCAGCATAGAGGTGATACTGAAAGTCATGAGATTCTATGAGCTGTCCCAGGCCAAACGTGTAAATGGAGAAGAGCAGGGGCCCAAGGACTGAACCTTGTGGGACTATTTAGAGTAATATCATCTATCTATCTAGAAAAAATCAAGGCACACCAGCAAAAAGGAGGGGGCGGGCAGAGCCTCCGAGACAGAAACTCCAATATACATACAAAAATGAAGGCAGCACTCCCAAAATAGAAAATCAAGCCAAGAGAGGTCCTCAATTGGACGTTACCATCACTATGGGCTATTAGGCTTTGTGCACACGTTTAGGATTTCTTGCAGAAAATTCCTGAGAAAAACCTGAAATTTTCTGCAAGAAATCTGCATGCGTTTTTGCCGCGTTTTTGATGCATTTTTGATGCGTTTTTTCCGGACATTTCCCAATGCATTTTATAGTGGGAAATCTGCAAAAAAAACGCAAAATTAATGAACATGCTGCGTTTTTTACTGTGATGCATTTTTTTTTTTTTCACGAAAAAAACGCATCATGTGCACAAAACATGTGGAATTCATTCTAAATGATGGGATGCATATTGTATGCGTTTTTTTGCGGTTTTATAGCATTTTTATCACGAAAAAACGCAAAACAAATGTGAAAAATCAGCAACGTGTGCACACAGCCTTACAGTTTTCAAATTTCCTATTCTATCTATCTACCTACCTATCTATCTATCAACCTATCTATCTATCTATCAATTATCTATCTATCTATCTACCTATCTATTATCTATCTAGCTATCTATCTATCTATCCATCTAACTATCCATTGCTATGTACCTTCTCTTCTCTACCTACATGCCTCGTTGCCTTTTATTTCTCTACATTAAAATAATAATAAAAAATATTAAAAAATAATTTATGTCAATTATTATTTTTTAGGTAAATGTAGTAGTTGGACCTTTTAATGTACAGTATAATATTTACAGATTTAGTCTTGATATTGATTAGCTCCTGGAGTATCTGCATTGCCACCTGGTGTTGATAACTGTTATTGTAACAGCTATGCTTTTTTTTTATTCATACATCACATGAAAAAATTTGATCTGTTATTCATAATTACATCAAACTTGCCAAATCCAGCATATGGAGATGCTTTGATGCAAAACATCCCAAATAAGTGACTAAAGATGACCTAGTCTGAAAAAAAACTGTTTTCTTACTGATTATCTTTATATATCTAGATCCAATGAGAAAGATATAAGATAAGAAAGGACATATCTGTGTCTGAACAGCCATATATTATTTTAGTGCAGAAAAGCAGTTTAATGCGCATCAAGATTTCTGTTTGAAAGGGGTTTTCCTGCTTTAGGATACAAGTCTACAGTCACTTTATGAGACTGCAGACTTGTGAATCCTCACATTGTGTGCACTGCGCACTGTGAGGATTTTCCGATGTGATATACATACTTCCATCCACAATCCGACTAGAGCTGTCTGGCCTCACACAATATACTTGCATTGAACAAGGTCGTGCATGTCTAGTCGGCATTCAACTGCCTGTATGGAAATCATACACTTGCGATCACGTGCCACCCGCTCCCAACATCAGCACCAGAGAAACCTCACAAATGTTCAGTCACATAGAGTGACTGTAGACTGGCACCCTAATGCCAGACAACCCCTTTAAAGTGAATGCCCCATATGTATATTTTACTAATGCAGAGCTTTTAATCTCCTGCATATCATAAACGTTAGTTATCAAATCCTGTTTCTCTGCAGTTACCACTAGAGGAAGCTTAAGAGTTTATTGAATGCAATTTGCAATTATTATTTTAAAAGGGTTTTTCATTTTCAGAAAACACCATGTCCCAGATGTAGTATGTTTTCAAAAAGCTAATTTTGCTTCACTCACCCTCCCCGGATCCAGCACTGAGTCTCCACTATTGCTCTCAATGTCTGTTATTGGCTGCAGCACTTCAGCCAATCAGTGAGCTTAGTGACTCTGAGCTGCTCATGCTGTCTACTTGGTCCTCAGTGATTGACTGCAGCACTGCCAACATAATGTCAGCGCTGCAAAAATTAAAAGACAACGGGAACAGCAAGTTTTTGTTTCATTTTGCAAGCCAGCGTTTTGAATCTCAAGATCTTTGAATTCATGTGAAAATGAAAATTTCTGGAAATTGAAACCAAAATTGATCCTCTGCAGAGTGGTTTGCTTATCTCTATTCACTACAAACAATTACCATATTTTTCGGACTATAAGACACACTGGACCATAAGACGCACCTAGATTTTAGAGTAAGGAAATCGAAAAAAAAAAAGATATAAAAAATTTGGTCATGAAACATTGTTATGTGGAGGGGTATCTACTGCAGAATCTGGTACAAGGTTAATGCCACCCCATCCTTTTATATGTCCCCATCCTGGTATATATGCCCACCCATCCAGATATATATGTCCCATCCAGGTATATATGATCATCATCCTGGTATACATGGCCCCCATCACCATGCTGGTATGCCTGGTCCCCCATCCTGGTATACATGCCCCTTTCTGGTATACATGGCATTCCTTCCTGGTATATATGGCACCCTATCCTGGTACACATGTCCCCCATCCCCATCTTGGTATACATGGCCCCCTCATTTGCATCCTGGTATACATGGCCCCTCAACCCCAATGTGGTATGCATTGCTCCTCATCTCTCATCGTGCTATACATGGCCCCCTCATCCCCCATCCTAGTATACATGGCCCCCTCATCCCCATTTTGGTATATAGGGCCCCTTCATCCCCATTCTGGTATACATGGTCCCCTCATCCCCATCTGGGTATACATGGTCCCTTCATCCTCATCCTGGTATACATGGTCCCCTCATCCCCATCCTGGTATACATGGTCCCCTCATCCCTATCCTGATATATATAGCACCCTCATCCCCATCCTAGTATACATGGCCCTCTTATCCCCATATTGGTATACATGGCCCCCTCATCCCCATCTTGGTATACATAGTCCCTTCATCCTCATCCTGGTATACATAGTAATCTCCTCATCCCCATCCTGGTATACATGGCCCCTTATCACCATCCTAGTATGTATGGTCCCCTCATCACCATCCTGTTATTCATGACCCCATCCCCATCCTGGTATATATGCCCCCTCATCCAGATCTTGGTCTATATGGCCCTCAACACGCTGCATATATAAAAATAAATAATTCTACTTACCTTCCCTGCGCTCCCTCGCAGCGCGGTGTCCTGTGCTGATGCCAACAACTGATTTCAGCATGTAAGCAGCGCATGATGTCACTGCCATGTGCGCCCACACGCTGAGGTCAGCTGCTAGAATATTCACTGCTCCCCAAGCTCAGGACTATATGAGTGGAGAGCAGTAAATATTAATTTTCTTTAAAAGTGGACACACTGTTAGCCGCGGCCACCGGCATCTGCAACTTCTGGGCGATCACGTGTGCCTGCTATCAAAGAAGATGAATATTCACTGCTTACCACTCCCATGGGCATGGGGAGCAGTGAACATTCATTGTCTTTAGCGGGCACAAGTGATCGCCAAACTGGCGGCTGTGGCTAACAGTGTGCCCGGTATTAAAGAAAATAAATATTCACTGCTCTCCTCTCCTGCAGTCCTTACCACCTCTCAGTGCTGGCTTCCGTGCATAGAAGTGGGAGTGACAATGAGCGTGGGGAGCAGTGAATATTCATTTTCTTTATCAGCAGGCACACTTGATAGCTGCAGCAGCCAGCTCATGCCTCCTCAGACCGGCTCCTCTGCCACTACCACTCTCTCCCCGCCTATCCACAGCCACAGCTGGATTAAGGTACATCCAGAGTATAAAATGCACCCCCACTTTCCTCAAATATTTTGGAGAAAAAAAGTGTGTCTTATAGACTGAAAAATACAATATATAAAAAAATGGACTCATGTGGGACTTAACAAGGACCTGTCTTCAGATTCATGTTGCTGGAACAATAGGCTGGGTTATTGCAGATTTGCAATTTTTTTTACTGTGAAACATTGTGTAGTTGCAAAGGAAATGTTCGTTGAAAATCCAGGAAAAGTCAGGATGAAATAGCTCTGATGACCAGTCCGTGGCAGGTCCCCAGCAGATTTTCTCTACTCCACTTCCCATGACTGACAGGTCTTTCCCTGTACACACGCGAGTGACTTGTCAGTTTAACAGAACTTAAAGAAAATGGCTGCCCCATAAAAATAGCAACAAATCCAACATCAAGTGAAGTGTGCCGCCATCATGGTGGCGAACGCTAACTCAGTACATCCCACTTTTTGCAACTTGTATAGGCACAATGTTACAACTTTTTTTAAAAAAAACTTTTCATCTAAATTTACCATGTACCTTTTTAGTCTTTTTATAAAAAAAATTTTTGCTAAATAATTCATGTTTTTATTTGCCGTCCATTCTAATATATCTTCCTATTTTAATACGCCCAAATCAAGGTTGCTAAAGAACAGCAAAAGCTTCAATCTGATTTGTATATTTATACTTCGTCCACGATAAATCCCAAGAGTTTGCGATATTGATTTGAAGTTTTGGACTAATACAATAAATTAATTAAACATTCTTGGGATGGTTGTATAAATTCGGTATTCATAATGTATGTGAAGAAAAAGCTCTTAAGGGATTTTTTTTCATAAAGGGTAAGTAGGGAAAACAGCAATGATTATATAGGCCAAAAGGTCCTTAGTCACTATTTGTGTTTGAGATATTCAAGCATTAGTCTGTTTTCAGATGAACGCTCTGCATATTGTACGTGAACAATTGTGCATGGCAAATTAATATGAAGCTAGCTAGAAGCCATATGAAAACTGGAGGCAATATCTCAAGAGTACGTCCCAGTGAATTGAAGATTCGGATAAACAAACATCCTGCGTTTCAGATTAACCCTATTGGCCGCTCCTAAATCAGATTAGTTATCTTTCAACATATATTATCAAAAAAATAAATTCTGCATTTTGGTACCGCTAAATCCTGTGATATCTAATTTACTGTGCAATTTATCTAATGATACTCATGTTTACAAATTATGCTACACTATCATTTCTACAAACCATCTCTAGGATGGTTTATGCTTTTTTTTTTAGAATCTCTGGGTATTTTTTTTTTCCCAAAGAGGGAATTTGGTTTTGCAATTGTATGGGTTTTTTTTTAATAACAATTTTGGGGTGTATATTTTTTTAAGCTTAAAATGGTGAATTAATAAAAAAAAAAGACATTAAAATGGAACTAAAAAAAAGTATAAATAAATAAAAAAAATGAACATAAACAACAAAATAAAATAAAGTAAACAAAAAATAAAAGTAATGAAAAAGGACAAAGGAAAAGAAACAGAAAAAGTAGGAAAAGAGAGAAAAAAAAAGAAAAGTAGCAACACAAAGGATCATTCTGTTGTTTTCTGGGATAGAGATAAGGCTAACGGTGTTTTTAATTACCTGAATGATTTAACCGAGAAACTAGTATTGTTGTTACTTTCAATATGTAAACTACTAATTATTAGTGCATGACAATGACATGGAAGTTGTGTTGCTGGGGTCTACTAATTTTGTATATTTGCCATGCTATTAATGCCTGCTCCATATACCTTTACTGGTTCTTTTTGAAATTAGCTTAATGGCACTCTGCAGAAATGGACTGCCTACTGAGAGTGAAAGCACGCTTGCTAAGATGGGCTAACGTCCTACTGGGAAGCACTGATTTGGCACAAACAGAGGAATGCTTCAGCATTAATTTACCTGTGTATCAGATGAATCAAAATAAATAATTAAAAGCAGTTTGCAGAAAAAGCTGTAAAAAAAAAAAAAAAAGAAAAAAACTTGATGGGCATCGAAAAATGAAATAAATTGAAAAATTGTTCAAAAGGCTATAACAAAAATAATCATGTGGTTACATTTATTTTATGATTTAACTTCACACATTAAAATCACTACATGCCACTGTTATTTATTTATATCACATTTTTATTAATAATAATAATGTATTATTTCTGTAATATATTTTACAGTTGTTTTTATATGTGATTTAATATTTTTTGTGTTATTTCTATAGGATTTTTCAGTCGTTGCTATATCTGATTTATTGCTGTTTGTATTATTTCTACAGAATTTTTTGTTGTGGTTTATATATGTGATTTATAATTGTTTGCATTATTTCTGCAGGAGTTTTTTCAGTCATTTTTAGATGTGATTTTTTTTTAATGCTAAAGCTAGCCATGCACCTAAAAAGGTATTCGAAACTGACAGAAGTAAGGGATGAATGAAAAATAATATAAAGATATATACTCACCCACTTTAAGCGATATGGCTCCAAGTGGTCTTTGGTGGGACAGAAAGTGATGACTTCTAATTTTCGGTCACAAGGCCCTTAAGGCCCGTGATTGGCTGAAGCAATCTTGTGATGGGAAAGGCACATGATTGGATGTGTGTTGCACCAGACAATCATGGATGTCTGAATGTGACCAAAGAATGGAATGATATGTTTTTTAAATATCAAAACGGTGAAAGTAAGTTTCGGGTAGTTACAAGAGCCATCTATTGAATATATTAAAATTCCCTTCCCCCTGACATTGGCATACCAAGCAAAGTCAGGACGACTCCCATATAGATAGTCTACAAGTATCTCATGTGTATTGAAGGGTATAGGTATACTAGGTATAATACAGTTGTTATAGAGAGGCTCACTAATGAACTTACTGATGCAGGGGAAGTATATGGACAGATAGGGTGTGCAGGTGAAGGATCAGGTCTCTTAGAGGCACATTGACTAACAGTCTCTTTTGTTTACACAGTTCAGCACAGATGAAGACTCTTACAAAAGCACAGTGTACACAGCATTCCTTCTAGCACAGTGTAATGGAGGAGGGGTGAGGGTTTGCTGAGGGAGATGATCTCGGTGACACAAATTCTTCCAATAGCTATCTTCCTGCTCCTGATAGACCTTCTCCACTAGCAGTACAGGGAATTAGCCCAACTCCACTCTGTAATGGAATCCTGTGTTCCTATGGTTCACTTGCCTGAACTCTTGTGAGACAGATCACAGAAACACACCACTCATCCCTTTTGATGCTGCCAAAACAGTAAACAGGTTTCCCACAATAACCCTGGGGCTCTGCTAATTACTCCCTGTCTCTTGTGACTGTGTTAACCCCTCTAGTTGCTGGATGCTTTTGAAGCAACAGCAGTTAGCACTAGTTCTGCATGTCACATTTGTAATTCTGAAAAGCTTTTTTTAAAGGGACTGTCCAATATGGCTGCACTTATTGTTGTTTATTTTTTACAGATGGCATCCATAACAAAACCAAAAATGCTAATAACACTAGCAGAAGAAAGGCGATGACTACAGATAATTAATAGTGATGAGCAAGTGTACTCGTTGCTCGGGTTTTCCAGAGCACGCTCGGGTGGTCTCCGAGTATTTGTAACTGCTCAGAGATTAAGTTTTCATTGCCACAGCTGAATGATTTACAGCTACTATCCAGCCTGAGTGCATGTGGGGGTTGCCTGGTTGCTAGGGAATCCCCACATGTAATCAAGCTGTCTAGTAGCTGTAAATCATTCAGCTGCGGGGATGAAAAGTAAATCTACAAACACTAACAAATACTCGGAGATCACCCAAGCGTGCTCGGGAAAACCCAAGCAACGAGTACACTTGCTCATCACTAAAATTAAATATTTTGGAATTCAAATTCGCCAGGTTTGGCAATTAAAAGAAACATGATGCACGCAAATTGATTGATTTGTCACGAGTCACAATTCTGCAAAGCCTTCAATTGCCCTAAAAAAATTCTTAAATCTCCTCGAACTGTATCTAACCTCTTTCCAAGTATTTAACACAGACACGGCCTTATAAATGCCAAACCACACCAGAAGAAATAAATGATAAACTGGTTATAGCTAAAAGCCCATTTAAGATCACAATGTACTGATAGACATTTCATATTTTTTTAAATAAAAAATGGCCCAAATATTATCAATTTTAGTCATTTGTGAACAGGCGGCCTGTTCTATCCTGAACAGATACTCCAACTGACTGTGTTGCTGCCAGAGGTAACTTCATACTACTATGACTAAGATGAAGTGCCATATATTCTATAGCCCCCTTCACTCTTTCCCCACTAATACTTTTTCTTGAGACAAAGGAGGCCAATTTTCACCTGAGCTTGTTAATACTGTTTCCGCTACTGTTAGCGGCTCCCACATTCTTAGCCATAATATGTGTTTTTTTTAAACTAACACATTCATTGCCACTTGTTCTTTTACCATACATTTTGTACAATACTATAATTAACTTTGACAATCTTTACAACCCCAACTATACAACCATTGTCAAAAAGAATGTAACAAGAAATGCTAGAGAGCTCCATGCTTCATTAGAACTGCTCATCCGAGCAAAGGATCCACTCCTCCAAGTGGGAAACAGCAGTTGCAGCATTATGTAGGACATACCTGTATCTGTTGGGATATCCTCCTGGTGTATAATTTGCTTCCAACAGAAGGCACTTATTGTGAATGCAGCCTAACAAACTTTTAATAACAGAATAAATATTCTGGTGCAAAACAATTACAGGAAAACCAAATTCCTTACAGCATCTAGATAACGTTGAGATTTATGACGGCGTGGACCCAGAAGTAGAAATAAGCAGATCAAACCACAGAGGATCAAGTTCAAGTCGAATTTCCTGAAAATTGCAGTTTCAAAAAAATACCAACTTGCAAAGCAGAATTTCCCACAATGCCGATGCATCAAAGAGAGAGTAAAAATAATTTTGCAAGGACCTAGAGGTTTACCAATAATGCCCTGCAGCTATAACAGTTTTAGTACCGGGACCATCATAGATCAGAGGTTCCCAATTCAGCACACTTTGCATGGCAAAGTCATTTTCCATCTCCAGAGTCAGTGGGTTTGTCTCGTCTGTAGTGTGTAAGCTCTTATGGTTAGCAGGATACTCTCTCTCTATACTGTAAAGTGTAACCTCTTTTACTCAGCAGGGTTGTCTCTTCCTCACATGTATTCTGATAGCAATTTCAAGCTTTAAAGTATTGAGATTTGTTTGAATTTACTCACGTCAAATTCGAATTTCAAAAGATCTGCTCATCTCCACCTAGGATCCTACAAATAGACTACAGAAACTAAGGCATCATGCAAATGACAGAATGCAAGCATACAAAGGGTTTCCACAATTCCATACCACTTAAAAGGATTCTGTCAACATGATGAGTTATTTGTAGATCTGAAGCCTCTGTCACTCCAGCTCTGTTCCTCACCCAGCGCGTAGAGGTTGTCTGTCAAGCAGGAGGACGTAGCATTGAGTGGGGAATAGAGCTGGAGTGACAGAGGCTTCAGATCTACAAATAGCTCTTCAGCTAGCTTCATTTGCATATCTATTCAATCGCTAATTTCTCAGTAATGGAGGAAAGGACTGGCCATGTAATGATATTGCTGGACTTGTCTCTCAAAGAGATACATGTGCATGTAAATAGTTTAGGGAGTGAGATCCTGCTGACAGATTCTCTTTAATTAATCAATTCCTTGTGTTCCTATATGATGCCTCTGTACAGCCCTGTATTCTACCCCAGGAGCATTAGACCGAATACACCACATTTCACAAAAAATGCCTACAAATATAGAATGTGGGCGTATAGATTTTTTGGGGTGCATTATTGTGGCCCATTTAATACAAGAGGGGCGCTTCTTTTCATGATATTGCCTTCTGCTTATGGCAAAAGCAATGATATTAATGAAAGAAAATTAAAGCAAAGTTTCACAGAACGCAGTTCCCTAAGCCATGTGTTTGTGTCCCTCTTTATGGATCTTCATGGCGCTTTCATATCAAATTATATCTCACACGAGTAAATAAAACAAGAAAACCAGGGACACAGACCTCCAATCTATTAGATAAAATCCGAGCTGTATCTATCTTTTCTCGTGCACTCTCATAATTATTATTGCCTTGTATATGCATTCTGTATTAAACAGCAATATATTTATTTTTCAGTAACAGAATAGACTTCACACTGAGATCCTAAACATTACTTCAAATCATTTAAATTGCATGCTAGGTAGAACCATCAGGAAGAAAAATATAAAAAAAAATCCTTGATCATCGAAAACAATGAAGAAAATATAATTGTTAATTTCTCGACAACCTTGAATCATATCCCCGGGGGACGGCATGGAATAAGCACACTATTAAAATGCTCCGTTTTATTATTTATTTTCCGCAAACAGTAATTGTTGCTGTGTCCAAAATATGCATGCTACAATTTACAAGCTGTCGATGATTAACTTCAATATTAGGGTCAATATAGCCTCCTATTGAACGGAGGGCAGGTTTAATTTAACGCCGTGTCATACTGGCCCCCATAAGTCGGTGCTACCAATCATATCTTCAAAAGGGGGCAAATAGGAAGGCAGCGTAGGAGCAAAACGCATGTGTTGTTCTCTATTAGGAGGATATTGACGTGATATTACTGAATTGAATAAGGTTGCCTCTTAACAGTTAGATGAGTTGAGAAGGGTAATTGTTTTTCAAGTGCTCTATATTGATATTCACAGGAACAAATTGTGGATATAGGATTCATAAATTGTTTCTTGTGTAAATACGTTGAAGCCCCAGGCAGCTGAATAATGACTTTCTTCCTTTGTAACTGACCCAAGATATTTGGAAAAACGTGATTGTCTGCTATTAAGAGTCCATGGAGTTTCAATTCATCGTTTTTACAAAATTCCACCAAATTCTCTTTTTATTTTAATGTATAATTCAGGAAACCTATCATGAGCCTCATGCATCTTTCTCCATAGTTTGTAATGAAGGATTGTCCACTTTTGTAGCAAACTGTGGGTTTCTTAGCATCTGGAGTAAATAATGAAGCAAAAGTTGTATGTCATATTGATTAAAAATCTTCTACCGTTTTGTGTCTCCAGCTCCTGTGCAAGCATATGTGTCTTCGTAGGTGCAGACTACAAACAGAGCTGATACCGAAATCATCGTGGGAGGGGCAGTGGGGTATCTATAGTGCAGTGTTCCCCAAGTCCGGTCCTTAAGAGCCACCAACAGGTCACGTTTTGAGGATTTCCTTAGTATTGCACAGGTCATTGAATGCTTGCTTGTCCAGGTGATGCAATTATCACCTGTGCAATACTAAGGAAATCCTCAAAACATGACCTGTTGGTGGCTCTTGAGAACCGGACTTGGGGAACACTGCTATAGTGTGATTATCTCCAGTGCAAAATTTGGACGTGGACTCCCACCCTCATGTTGGTCAGATGTATGGAGCCTTGTAGCCTTCTTGATCCTATAAAGACATATGTGTTCGCCTCCCATGTAATAATGTCACGTGTCCTGGCTCTTTCGTGTAATAATCTAACCCATCCTGGCCCCTTCCAGTAATAATACCCTCCATCCTGGTACAATGCCCTCATCCTGTGCCCTTTCTGTTCTTCTAAAGCACATTTTAAAAAGACGATTATTCTCACCTTTCCTAGCTCACACAATGTGCAGCATCCTTCTTTATAGCTTGTGCAGAAGCCGGCAGCTGACTCCTGCTTGACGATATGGGCAGCGCATGTGCGCCACTCAACACTGGTAAGTCAATGTCTTTTGCCAGTCTCTGATTGAATGATGGTATTAATGGCAGTGCACGGAGTCGGAGTGTCTCTGCGTCGAGATACCCTTCAGCTCAATGTGCGTCTGAGGCCATACAGTGATGAGCAAACGGGTAACAATGTTTTGAACTTTTGACTTTCAGGCTCCATATCTCACCATCCACTAAAACTTGCAATGTGAGACTACCATCATTTTATTGACAATCATCTTGGATCTCATACATAAATTTGACTTGCAACTATTTAACATATGATTAGCTATGCAGATTCTTGTCATGTCACTGCATTGTTACTGTTTTGTTCCTGGTGGTGGAAAAATCTTTTCTTCCTGAATACTATAAATTACAACCGGATCTCACATTCACTAATAGCTCAGTGTATTATTAGTTGATTCCCAAGTGAAAAGTCATTTTTTTGGAATTGAGGAGCAGCCGGGAAGAAGATTTCACCAAGTAAAGAGAAAAAGAATCATCCAGCTCATCGATAGCGGTCTCTTGGCCAAGAAAATTGCCAAAATGCATCATGTGAGTGCCAAGACAATTAGAATAATACTAAATGAATTTAGTCCATCCATTCAAAAGCCAAAAGGTGAATGTCAAGGCAAAATATCGGAGTCAACAAGTTGGCTAATCCCAATTGAGAAATTGAAGGAAATGTCAAGTTCAGTGGAGGAAGCCTGATGATAAGGGGTTGTTTCTCAGGAAAAAGGCACTGGATACTTGACCAGGATCGATTGTGGTCTCAATGCTGAGCTATATGTGACTATCCTACAAGATGAGTTACACTGAGTGCACTCAAGTACTATAGGCATGAAAAGGATGATGTAGTGTTCGAACAGGCCAAGAACAAAAAGAATATGTTGAAATTGGCTAATAAATGGTTCAATGACAATGAAATACAAGTGCTGGAATGATCCCCAAAGTCCACAGACCTCAACCCAAGCAAACACTTGTGTGTAGAATTGAAGAAAAACCTGTATGCATACCTAGGTGAGTCAACCAGTATGCACCAACTTTGGGAACATGTAGAAGAGACCTGAGATCAAATTTGGTCAACAAATGTTTGAATCTGATTGAGGGCATGACCAGAAGGATTCAGGTAGCGTTGAAAGACAAAGATGGGTTTACAAGATGCTAACAAAATAATAAGAATTACAATTTAGATTTTAAGGAGCAAAACAGTAACGATTCAGTGACATGGCAAGAATCTGCATAACTAATCATATGCTAAATAGTTGCAAGTTAAATTTAAGTATGAGATAGCCAAGAAGATCATCTGTAAAATTATGGAAGTCTCAAGTTCAAAGCAAAAGAGGATATTGAGATACAGAGCCTGAAAGTTAAAAGTTCAAAACATTGTTACCATTTTGCTCTTCACTGTGCATCTACGTGAAATTGGCATCTTCGGGCCTTCCTCCCACACTGGCCCAGTTGCAGTTGCACCCTCTGCAACTGCAAACGTTACGCCTGTAGGGCGGGGAAAATTTTAATTTAGGTTTGCTTTTGGTTGTACTACTTTTGTTTGCACCAGATTTATGAAAGCATCACATGATGTTTCATAAATTTGCTGCACCTTTAATTATAACACCTTATTTTCTATTTTTTAGTTGTTCCCCCAACCGGAGTGACTTACCAAGATTTTGTGCATCTTTTTAATTCATAAATTTGGCTTAAGCTTTATCTGCATGGCTAACTATCCCAAATTGTGAGGCAAAATGCATGATGTCAAATTGGTGCTGAATGTGTGGATACTTTCTTTCTATACTTTAATCTTTCCATTCACCTTCCACTTAATACATTGGAAAGTTAATGCAAATTAGTGAAAAGATATAAGGAAGTATAACTGAACTGTAAGTTCAGACTACACAGAGATTATTTGTAGTCTGTAGATGTTGTATGTGGAATTTCCTGAAGAAGAGGTCGCACTGACCTTGAAACGCGTTGAATAAACCACCTTTTAAATTTATTATCCTTGGAACTTCATCATTAAGGCAGCGCGGATTTAACCCACACCTCCTGTACAGTTTATATTGTCATACGGCCGTTGATCGGCTTGTGGATCTGCAGCAGCCAAAATCGCTACATGCTTTTCATTCAACAAAATCAGGTGGGGCAATTCTAAGAAAGCTCTCGTGGTTATCTAGAGGATAAGACCCTATTTTGCGCTTTGTGTCTCCATTTTTTTCCTATAGCACCATAAAACACACATAGGTCTAGCTATATACTAAAAATGGTAGAAGTCTTATATGTAAAATTATTTACAAACTTTTTTCTTTTTCTATTGTTGATGCATCATAAAAATAATTTATGTTGCTGGAAGGAAAAGGCAATACGTACTACTAATATAAGCGCAAGTGCCAGTTATTATACCCCTGCACAGTTTTCTACCAGGAGAAGCAAAGGCACTTTATGCTCAGCTCTCTTCGGCTGATCATCCAATTGTGCCGCTGGTCCTTGAATTTATTCCTTTGTCTACTATCTTCTCTTCTGATTCCCAGCCTCCAGGAACCGAAGATGATCACTTGGTCCCACGCTGTTATGTGAAGTGCAACGCATGCCATCGAAAAACTGTTTGTAGGACAAAAGAGCAGCGTGGCCGGGTAAGGAAAGTAAATGGCGAGAATATGCGCTTACATGACAGTGTTGTATGAAGGCACAACACATGTGGACACGTGTAACTGCTGCTGTGGCCCAGTGGCTGGAAGAGAAAAACTTCTTCCAGATGTTTCATGGTAGAGGAGGACGATATGACGTTGAATGGGCTGCACTGCAAAAAATGAGTAGCCTTTTGTTCTCTAAAATGGTTCTTTATTGTATCAGCGTGTTTTGGCACCAGACCAGTGCCTTTCTCAAGGTAAAAATTCAGGTATCATTGACACTAATAGTGTCTTGTGCCACAGTTGTGCCCTCAGTGTGGGGACATGTGAAGGAGCGAAACAAGAAGAAGGTGGTGAGGAACTATTTGAGAAAGGAGTTGGTGGGACACTTATGGAGAGGACTGAGGAGAGGGGAGTAAAATGATTGATTGTTTTTTAACCCTCATGGTACTTCACCATTTTACTGGATTTGCACAAATCAAGCCCCAATTAGAATCTTAAATTTGTAGCAACTGTCAGAATCAAATAGTGACCACCCCTCTATTGATTATCCCAATTAGGACCTCATTGATAGTGCCCATTTTTGGATTCAACTCATCTGTCTCCTATCTTTCCTTCCTTGTTTTTTTTTTGCAGATGTACATCCGCTTGATATCCATACGGATTTTTGCTAAAGTAAAAAAAGTACTCTGCGAAGCAATGTAATTGCAACATCAATGATGGGCTAATATAATGATTAATATTTGCTGTGAATATAGGCAAGTATTATTAACATACAACATAGTTTAATAAGTTTCACCACAATTTCCACCTCTAGTTAAATTGTATTCATTACAGTGTGAAGAGTAATACTCTGACAAGGTCTGTTCGTGACGAAAAAATACTAATAAAGATGTCAATTTTACATCCTGGTTAATGTCTTAATGTCTAATTATATAACTTGAATTATTATATTTATAATCTGAAGTGTCAGCTAATTGGTCATGTAGCACATCAACTTTAAATATTAAAAGTAGATTATGGTAATGGATGGGATTTGCTTTATAAACAGTCGGAAAGTTTACACAGCTTAGTTAATTACGAAGTTAATTCTTGTTTTATACTATAGCTTAAGGTTCAATCTTTATTAGAGTAGATTGAAAATTGTAATTTACACTCGCAAAGGTGCAAGACAGTTAGATATAAAAGCTATAGGTATTATAGAAGTGCAATAAAACATGTAAATTCTGAATTTTATAGAGGTTGTCATTAGATTGGGAGCCCCATTTGGACAGGAACTAGTGTGGGTGATGACCATCACTGTATACTATAGAATATGTTGGGTCTATATAGTGTCATGTAGTGAGGGGTATTGTGCTAGATGGGAGATATATTCCTTACAGCAAGTGCCTCTTGCACTGGTGAACATCAGGGAACGAAGTCAAGCCCTGACCTGGATGCTCATCAAAAATCTAATACCTTTATTAAACCGTTTAAAACAAAGTCTGTGTTTGTCTGCTTTTGCTTTATTTTAAATAGTTTTATAAAAGAGAAATTTTAAAGGTATTAGTGTTTTGGCTAGCACACTTACTTTCCAGTTATGTGATTTGTGGCAAATTTATTTGACACAAATCAAATTTCAGTGGAAGAGTCGTCAAAGCCGTCAAACATGAATTTCTAAAAAGAACATATTGTTTACAATCTATGTGTACTTTGGTTGAGAAGCTATAATTCCTGACAAAACTGTTGGATCACCACTATTGCCAGCCAGGAAGAGATTTATTAACCTAATTATGAGTACACAACTCCTTTGTCAATGAACGGAGCAGTCAGAGGTGTATCTAGAGGGGGGCAGCCTAGGCATGTGATTCGGCAGGGGGATGCAGTCTGGCTTCCTAGTGCAGCAGTCCGAAGTGTCTCCCTGGCTGCAGCATTCTGCCTTCCCTCGGGCTGGGAGTCAGCAGTTCTCTGAGCCAGCTGTAAAGCTGACATCCAGCTCAGAGAAGCTGCTGCATGCCGGCTCCTAGTGATCAGTTGTACTCGCGTCTTTCAGACACAAGTACAATTAAAGCTCTAACTGGAAGGTCAGAGTGATGTCAGCATGTCATGTGATCAAGCTGCTGGCGTCACTCGCAAGCACAGAGAGCATTGTTGGTAAGTGCTCCACATTAGTGGAGCTGAAGACACCGGGGGGGTATTTTCTCTGTGTGTATGGGGGTTACTTGCTGCCTGGGGGTATTTACTGACCCAATAGATAGATACAAAGTATCTTAACACACCACTCAGAAAAAGAAGTAAAAAGATGACAAATTTTATTGAAATACAATTATTACAAATTTCTTTGGAATGCACTACCTAGGTTAATACGATTAATCCCCAATCCCCACAGTTTTAAACGTACCCTAAAAACTCATTTGTTCAGACTGGCCTACCGCCTCAATGTATTAACCTAACGATCCCTGTGTGGCCTATTTAAAAAAAAAAACCTATTGCCTATTTAAAAAATAAATAAATAAATAAAAACAATCAGGTTCCTCGCATCATGTTCTCATTCACTTTATGCAGTTATTATCCCTCTGTGTCTCTACTGCTACATACTTAGGCAGTTAACTGGTTCATGCAGCTTTACATGAACACCTGAGCCTTACACTATGGCCGGTCCGAATAACTAAAGCAATTGTTACCATCCACCTCTCGTGTCTCCCCTTTTCCTCATAGTTTGTAAGCTTGCGAGCAGGGCCCTCATTCCTCCTGGTATCTGTTTTGAACTGTATTTCTGTTATGCTGTAATGTCTATTGTCTGTACAAGTCCCCTGTATAATTTGTAAAGCGCTGCGGAATATGTTGGCGCTATATAAATAAAAATTATTATTATTATTATTATTATTATAAGATTATAAATTAAGAGGAAAGGATTTTTACCCAAGCATAGTGCACAAAATGAGATAGAGGTGATAAGTAAATCCAGGCTCTGGGGTTATGTGAAGAACAATAGCATATTGACATGCATAGAGAACATAGCTAAACTGGCGTTAAAGTGCATAGTGCAAATGCATGAGAAATTAATAGACGCATTGCAGCCAACATATACCCATATAGTACGCCTGTCTTCAATATCAGAGAAGCCCGATGCACGTTTCGCGTACCGCTTTATCAAGGGGGAAAATAATTGTGGGGGTATTTACTGCCTGGGGAGTATTTACTGCTTATGTGGATGCATTTACTATGTGGGCGAGGTACTTACCATGTGAGGGACAGGTGCAGACACAATATGGGGAGCAGGAGAAATTTGAAAACACAATATAAGAGGGAAGGGGTGAGAAAGTGGGCATGTATGGGGTGGGTGCATGCACAGTATGGTGAGTGGAGGTATGGGTGCGGACACAGTATGAGGAGTGAGGGAAAATGTATGAGGACACAGTATGGGGAGCAAGAGTGATGGGATGGGTGCGGACACAGTATGGGGAGTCAGTGGGATGTGTGAGGACGCAGAATGGAAAGAGAGAGGGTAAATGTATGAGGATGGAGGGGGAAATGTGTGAGGAGACTATTGAGGGGAATAATGTGAGAAGACAGCATGGGGAAGAAAAGTTTGAATTGGCACTGAATAGAGACTGAGTAGTGTGGGGAGGTAGCATGGGTGAACAGTGTAAGAGCACAGCATACCAAGGAGGGGGAGTGTGGTGAGGGGGCATAGTATAGAGACTGGACTCTATAGGGGGATACAGTGTGAACAGGGGGCCTAATATGGAAAGGAAGGGGAAGTGTGGAGAGCATGTACCATAAGAGGGACAGTGTGGGGATCACATTTTGTGCAGTGAATATACTGAGGGGCAATTATTTATTCACGGGCTCATCATAGGGCAGATTTCTTTTTTTCAGGAGCACTATGATGATACTGCTATCTTTACGAGCAACATGTGGGGATGTGCTGCAGAAAACTGGAGAAGATGGAAGTCTGCAGAGACGGGATGTAGATGAGAAAAGTCATCATGGCATCTGGACAAGATGAAGGAGGGAAGAAAGAGAACGACTTCAGAGTCAACGTAGTCTATCCGGTATATGGATGCAAATTTTTTTTTGTGATGCTGACTAACTCTTAGATCTTTATTTATGTTAGGATCATTAAAGGAGTTGTCCAAATTTGGGATGAGTCTGCAGTCATTCTATGTGACTGCAGGCTTCTGAAGTCTCACAGTGCGTACTGCACTCTGTTAGGATTCTCTCATACCAGTGATTCACATAGTTGTGGTTACATGCAGACTAGACATGCGCGACCTCACTCAATGAAAATTAATTGAGTGAGGCTGGACACAACTAGTCGAAATGTGGTCAGAAATATAAAACTTGCATACTTGTGCAAGGGAGACTCCTAAAAGTGTGCAGTGCATGCGCTGTGAGAATTCACAAGCTTGCAGCCACCTATAGTGACTGAAGACTTTAATCTCAACCCTAGAGTAGCCATTTAATTATTAAATGAAGCCCTGTAGCCAATACTAACAGCGTGCAATATACACAATGTCAGAATTCAGCTCTTCTTGCTGGTTCCAGCAGTCATTACATGGCCAATACACTCATGCGATTTTCATTCTTATGGTCACATGACAACAAGTTTTTCTTCCTGCTTCTCTCAGTTTTTCACTAAACATTGAACTAGGGTGAGCAGCTCGTTGGCATGTGACTAAATGTAAAAATTGCATATGTGCTTGGGGGAGAGGGGGGGAGTTTCCAAACTGAATTCTTGCCCTGGGTGCCAGAAAGCCTAGATACACCTCTGGGAGCAGTAATGTGGCCACTTCTCAATTCTAACAAGGCATTTCAAAATCCCTTTTTCGAAATGGTTGAGGATTGCATTTGGGGTCCTTTGGATAGGTAGTAAGTAGTTAAAATTGGAAATTTTTAAGGACTGCTTTTCAAGCCACTTCATTTGAACCAGACACAGCCATTGGTTGAGTATTTTGCTATGGCTGAAAGAAGCTAAAGAGGATAACTAGCCCGAACTGGTGCTGTAGTTCCTATTGTCAAAACACAAACAAGTATCTCAAAGGTGATTTGCAAATCATCTTTAAAATTGTCTTTCTTAGTATTGCAGATAAAACCTTACTATGGCATGAATCTTCTGAATTTTTTCACATTTTGAAACGTAATTGTCTATATAAAATAATTTCAAAAGTGTATTTCTTACCTTGTCACAACATTCTTCACTTGCTCTGTTTATTAAAATTCTTGGACTGAATTGGCATGGTTGAAGAATGATATTATATCCTAGCTCTATATGAAATAAACTCTGGAAGCTGAAAAGTAATGTTCTTGAAGATCTTAAAAGACGTGTAGAAGAGTAAGTTGCAATCAAACAATGAAACTTGACACTTCTGAAAAAAACAATGATAAAGCATGTATGAGACCATACTGCCCTCGGCATTGCAGACTTAACCAACAATTACAGGACTGATTTCTGCCATCAATTGTGTGGTGTACTGAGGTGTCCAAAAGGCTTGACAAGCTCAGATACATTTTCATGCTTAAAATATTGACGCTGAACTATATACCAAAAAATGAACATAATGATAACGATAGTAATAATAAGTGTATCAAAATATGTTATTTTTTTACTCCCACCTATCATATTGGTGTCTTATCAATTTGCAAAGGGGACTTTGGAGTAATGAGTAGTAATAATTATGTAAAAAACTTACTACTGCTTCCTCACTGCCATTTAGACAAATTTCAAGCTGAGACACAAACTAACACCAGACTCTTCCCACACACAGACAATACTGAGGCAATTCAGCTACGGTACCTTAAATAGGATGTTCAAAACCCTCAAGGTGGAGTTATGGGAACAGCCAGTCCCACCCAGCTCCTCTGACTGCTATTAAAACCCGGACCTAAAAATTTGGACCCATTAAAAACCCTCTCAGCCCTATCTGTGCTGCAGAATGCTTTTTCGTGCTCCACATCACTGAGGCTAACTAGCTGCCACCTTAATATATATATGTGTGTGTATATATATACACACACACACACAGTGGCTTGCAAAGCTATTCACCCCTTGGCTATTTACCTGTTTTGTTATATTATAATCTGCATTTAAATATTTTTGCAATCCCATTTTTGTGTAATGCATCAGTACTAAATAGTCTAAGTTGGTGAACTGAGAAAAATCTAGGCATCAATTAAATTTAAGGGAGCAAATAACTAAAAATTGGCATGTGCATATGTATTCATCACTTTTTTGATGAAGCCCCTAAAAATTTGAGATGCAAGTAATTTCCTTCATGAATCACATGTTTAGTGAAAGGAAGTCAACCTGTGTGCAATCTAAGTGTCACATGGTCTGTCAGCATATACACACCTTTTTTGAAAGGCCATAGAGGCTGCAACACCACTAAGCAAACACCATGAAGACCAAGGAGATCGACAAACAAGTCAGGAATAAAGTTGTTAAGATGTACAAGTCAAGGTTGATCCACGTAATTAATGGGGTGCTCACAGTTAATATAGGTGCTCTGGAGAAATATAAGTAGTCTATAACGATGAACTCCGGCACTCAAAGATCAAGTTCATATAATTTATTTAATACGAGAACAATAGTTTTCCATAACAGAGATATTCCATAATCAGCAAGCTTCATACGATGCCATAAAAAATGTGGACATAAGGATTTTTGTTTCACAGACAATTGATACAAAGTTTCGGCTATATGCCTTTTTCAAGTTAAGTCTGTGTTCTGAAACATACAAAAAGAAAATACATTATAACAGCTGATATGGTAAAAGGAAAAGAAAAAGAAAGAAAAAAGAAAAAGTAGACCATCCAGGTCAAGAATATAGGAAACACCAAACGGAGCCAATAATGGCTAATAAAGGCTATCACCAAAAGGAATAGGAGATCAACACCCAGGAAAAGGAAAACCGCTCTGGGATATAGTATACATACATGTAAGGGAAGTCACTGCAGACAAATGCTATACTCATATGGAGATAGCTCAAATAGAAAGAAATCCCCCTGCAAAAAATATACATATATGTATATACATAAAAAACATGATCGCCACCTAAATTAAAGAAAATGACCTACAGATCTCAGTCTAAGCTATGAAACAAACTACCTGAGGATAACAATCCGACGGCACAGCTTGCGGAGCTGTGAGGCAGCAGGAGCCAAATAGAGTCCAGGACGTGGGGATCACCGTGATCCGAAACGGGAATGAAGAGAAGGACAAAGAGCGCCCTTTTTATCATGATCGCGCCGGTGTGAGATACTTCCGGGTGCAGATTTCAGGAAAAATTAGAAAATGCGCACGCGCGAGTATGGTGCCAGTATAAACGAAAGTGCGCATGCGTCCAAACCTCAAGAAGAAAACCCATTATACTCCAGCGTGTACATGCGTAAGCTGTGATTCACAGAAAAAGATGACTAAGTAAAGGTGCGCAAGTGTCCAAGGAGATCCGGGGACTAAGTTTATCGGCTCTCAGCTCCTGCATACTGCGGAATAAAAGAAAAAAGAATCAATAAGTGGGTAAAAGAGAAACTAACCTATAATGAGCAACAGGGGAAAGGGAAAAAAAGGGGAGAAAGGAGAAAAGAAGGAAAATAACAGGGAAATGAGCACACGAATACGAGTATACATGACAGATAACAATATGACCCTACTGCCGGAATCTAAAGGAACAGTAACCTGAAGATAAGACCATAGGTTATAGATGTAGTACCCTAATAAAAATGAAGTACCCTAATAAATAATCAGGGGATGATCAGGAGATAGTCAATGTGAAAACTCGTACTCCCTGTTCAGACCCAAGGGAGAGAGAGTCTGCAGGGAGTATATCCAGAACGACTCACGTTCTTTTAATCTCTTAATACGGTCACCTCCTCTTCTCATAATGGGTACATGATCGATGATTTGATATCTCAGTTGATGTTTACATTCCAAGAAGTGAGCAGGGATAGGGAGTAAGGTACGACCACAGCGTATTGTGGATTTATGCTGGGAAATGCGGTCTCGGATATGTTGGGTAGTCTCACCAACATATCCGAGACCGCAGGGGCATTTAATAAGGTAGACGACATATGTAGAGTCGCTAGTATAATGGCCTTGTATTGGAAATTTCCTTCCTGATCGAGGATGTGTAAAAAAGTCGCCTTTGGTGATATTAGAGCATTGAAGGCAGCTTAAGCATGGGAAGGTACCATTCCGTGGAGTAGAGAGAAATTGTTGTTTCAGTTCTCTGGAGGGACCCACATCAGCCCGTACCAAATGATTCCTAAGATTCTGTGTTCTTTTATAACACATGATTGGTTTGTTGAGAAATTCAGGAACCTGGGGATATGCCCTCTGTAAGACATTCCAATGTTTCAAAATGCAGCGACTAATCTCAAAATTAAAAGGATAAAAGGTATTAACAAAGGCCAACCGTTGTAATTTGGGACGTCGGAACCCAGGTTGTGCTTCAAAGTTCGTAGAACCCAAGATTTTATTGGGATAACCCCTATTTCTAAATTTGTTGTCCATCTCCCAATGGCGTCTAGCTCAAGTTTCCGGATCTGAGACAATTCGGTTTATCCGGTCGTGTTGAGATTTGGGTAAGGCCTTCTTAATATGAGAAGGATGACTGCTGGTATATAAAAGCAAACTATTTCGGTCTGTGGTCTTAACATATAAATCTGACTCCAACATGCCATCAGGCATAATAGTTATAGTAGTGTCCAGAAAATTAACTGAATGCTGATCAGAATGAATAGTAAATGACAAACCCGAGATAAATGAATTAAGGTCACTATGGAAGAGGAGGAGATCTTCACTATTGCCAGTCCAAACAAAGAAAATATCATCGATAAAATGTTTCCAATAAACGATATGTGCTGAAAACAAAAAATGAGGGTACACGAATGATGTCTCAAAATAATCCATAAATATATTAGCATATGGGGGTGCAACATTTGACCCCATAGCGGTCCCCTTAATTTGAAAGAAAAACTGGTCCTCAAAAAGAAAAATTTTTTTGTCAAAATTTATGTGAGAAGGTCCCTTGTTGTGAATTATGTTGTCGGGCTCCCTCCTGTGGTCATGAATGGTACTTCGGCTGGTTCTGTCCATGGACTTCCTCTGGTGGGTGTTTCTGAGTTTCCTTCCACAGGTGACGAGGTTAATTCGTTAGCTGGCTGCTCTATTTAACTCCACTTAGATCTTTGCTCCATGCCACCTGTCAATGTTCCAGTATTGGTCTAGTTCACTCCTGGATCGTTCTTGTGACCTGTCTTCCCAGCAGAAGCTAAGTTCCAGCTTGTATTTCTTTGGTTTGCTATTTTTCTGTCCAGCTTGCTATTTTTATTGTTGTCTTGCTTGCTGGAAGCTCTGGGACACAGAGGGAGCGCCTCCGCACCGTGAGTCGGTGCGGAGGGTCTTTTTGCGCCCTCTGCGTGGTCTTTTTGTAGGTTTTTGTGCTGACCGCAAAGTAACCTTTCCTATGCTCGGTCTGTTCAGTAAGTCGGGCCTCACTTTGCTAAATCTATTTCATCTCTGTGTTTGTATTTTCATCTTTACTCACAGTCATTATATGTGGGGGGCTGCCTTTTCCTTTGGGGAATTTCTCTGAGGCAAAGTAGGCTTTATTTTTCTATCTTCAGGGCTAGCTAGTTCCTTAGGCTGTGCCGAGTTGCATAGGGAGCGTTAGGCGCAATCCACGGCTATTTCTAGTGTGTTTGATAGGATTAGGGATTGCGGTCAGCAGAGTTCCCACGTCCCAGAGCTCGTCCTTTATTATCAGTAACTATCAGGTTATTCCGTGTGCTCTTAACCACCAGGTCCATTATTGTCCTGACCACCAGGTCATAACAGTCCCTGCAGAAAGCCAGTTGGTTGTTAGAGAAATTAGTATTTTGCATAAGAAATAAATTGACAGCTTCCAACCCCATCTGATGTTCTATACTAGTATAAAGACTATTAACATCCATAGTCATCAAAGTGCATCCTTTAGGAAGGACCCCCAAGTCTTTCAATGATGTAAGAAAATGAGTAGTATCTCTTAGGTAGGACTGTGTAAGAGGAACAAGAGGCGATAGGATCTTATCCATTGTAATCGCCAGAGGAGACAAAAGAGAATTGGTAGAAGCCACAATTGGACGACCCGGTGGTCTGGCTAAGTCCTTATGCACTTTGGGAAGAGTATAAAATACTGGAAGGACGGGGTGCTGACAATTCAAAAATTCCACTAGTTTCTGATCAATGATACCTAATTGAAAGTAATGGCTAGTTAAGTGTTTGATTTCTCTCGCTATGTCAAAAGAGGGGTTACTAGAGATAGGTAAGTATGTATTAGTGTCTCTCAGCTGGGATCGTATTTCATCCATATAGCATGATCTATCTAGTACCACTATTGCACCCCCTTTATCCGCGGGCTTAATGATTAATTCTTTCCTGGCCTTCAATGACTGTAGGGACCTGAATTCTTCAATCGACAGGTTGTGTTTGATACGTAGATTGCCATTCTCGATAGATTCCAAAACAGCCTTAATGTCTTTTTTAACAAATTCTATAAATGTTTCTACTGGGTGATACATTCTAGGTGGCTGAAAAGAACTAGGTATGCGAAGATTTAAGTCCTTAAGAGTAAATTAATTTTGGGAGGAAGTTTCGGCCAGAGGCGTAGACTGAAGGCCCAGGAAGTGGGCCTTCAGTCTCAATGTTCTAAAGAATTGGTGTAATTCTTGGTCCAATAAAAAAGGATTGAAGCGAGACACCGGACAAAAGGTCAAGCCCCTTTGTAAGAGATTCATTTCTGATGGTGATAAACAATACGAGGAGATATTATAGACGATATTGGTGGTCTCCATACCTGCGATCTGGTCGTCATCTTGGCTTGATCTTGACCGATGTCGCCTCGACCTCCTCGTCTTCCTCGCTGGGTTCGTACTGGGCGAGGCTCTAAAAAAGAGCGACGTGAAGTACTAAAATCACTGTCCGAACTGGTAGATGTAGGACTATACCCTCTTCTTGTGGGTCGACGGTTTCTAAATGATTGCCAACGATACACCTGGTTATTCTTATAATCCTCCGTATTACAAAGAAATTTACTCCTTTTCCTGGCTTGAAGGTTGTCACGAAGTTCAGTTGTAGTATGGTCAAGTCTGGTTTTCAGTGTTCTGAAGTCCTCAGGTGAGAGAGTATTATTTAATTGCTGCTCAGTAGTGGTAATCCTTGACTTGAGATCCGTGATCTCCTTCTGCAAAAAATCAATCGTTAAAACAATGAGATCCATGGAACATTTGTTCAAAATAGATTCGAACTTAGTACAGAACTCTGTATTATCATGAAACAAGGTTGGTCTTAAAGGGACCCTCAGGCCCCGGGGTATACGTTGTACCCGATGGTATTCGGCTAAAGTAATACTAGTAAATCTAGTGACGTTAGTCGTTTTAAATCACGCTCAAAGTCTCTTGTACGGAGTTCCTCAGATGGAGTATGTAAGAATGTTCCAGGAGTGGTCACTTGGGAAATAATAGAAGATACCTCCACCTGGTTGTAGGATAAGGTAGAAAATGACATCTTGTCCTAACTGGAGTATCTCACACCGGCGCGATCATGATAAAAAGGGCGCTCTTTGTCCTTCTCTTCATTCCCGTTTCGGATCACGGTGATCCCCACGTCCTGGACTCTATTTGGCTCCTGCTGCCTCACAGCTCCGCAAGCTGTGCCGTCGGATTGTTATCCTCAGGTAGTTTGTTTCATAGCTTAGACTGAGATCTGTAGGTCATTTTCTTTAATTTAGGTGGCGATCATGTTTTTTATGTATATACATATATGTATATTTTTTGCAGGGGGATTTCTTTCTATTTGAGCTATCTCCATATGAGTATAGCATTTGTCTGCAGTGACTTCCCTTACATGTATGTATACTATATCCCAGAGCGGTTTTCCTTTTCCTGGGTGTTGATCTCCTATTCCTTTTGGTGATAGCCTTTATTAGCCATTATTGGCTCCGTTTGGTGTTTCCTATATTCTTGACCTGGATGGTCTACTTTTTCTTTTTTCTTTCTTTTTCTTTTTCTTTTCCTTTTAGCATATCAGCTGTTATAATGTATTTTCTTTTCGTATGTTTCAGAACACAGACTTAACTTGAAAAAGGCATATAGCCGAAACGTTGTATCAATTGTCTGTGAAACAAAAATCCTTATGTCCACATTTTTTATGGCATCGTATGAAGCTTGCTGATTATGGAATATCTCTGTTATGGAAAACTATTGTTCTCGTATTAAAAAAATTATATGAACTTGATCTTTGAGTGCCCAAGTCAAGGTTGAGTTACAAAAAAATCTCAATGTCTGATGATCTTCTGGAGCACCATCAAAACCATTATCATCAAATGGAAAGAACATGGCACCACAACAAACCTGCAAAGAAAGGGCCCTCACAAAAACTTTCAGTCAGAGCAAGGAAGCCATTAATCAAAGAGGCAGCACAGAGACCAAAACTAGCCCTGAAGAAACTGCAGAGTTCCCAAGTAGAGACTGGAGTATCTATCCATATGACCACTGTCACTTCTCCCGCATTCCCCTCTGGCTCTTCTCATACTTACCTGTCCGGGCGCGTCGCTGCTGCCGCTTCTCCTGGGTTTTCTTCCGGCTCCCGGCTTGTGCGTTCGTCTCTGCTGCCGGGTTGTCCATGCGCCGAGCTGGTCTCCTCTCTTCTTCCTTCCTTGCTGGACCCTGGTTCTCGGCACCAGCATATGCGCACTTCTCCTTCCTACTCTGTCGGCGCATGCGCACTCCTTCAGGCTGGTCTCCTCTCTCTCTGCTCCTCCCCTTCCTGATCCTGGAGGGATCCTGACCCAGAAGTGCTGCGCAACTCCTGCTATATCAGGTAGCCTCTCCTCCTACTCTTTGCCTGATTGTCAATTGTCCTCATTTGACCCAGGTCCCGCTATACCTTGCTCTGTCCTGTGCGTCCATCATACCTTGCTCTGTCCTGTGCATCCGTCATACCTTGCTCTGTCCTGTGCATCCGCCATACTTTGCTCTGTCCTGTGCATCCGCCATACCTTGCTCAGTCTTATGCGTTTATCTTACCCTGCCTGTTCTGTGTTACCGCCATACCCTGTCTGCCCAGTGTCTCCATTTTAGCCAGTTCAACATCTTCTCTGCTCCTACTTTCTGTCCCCGAGTATCAGCTTCTGTGGCAATAGTCTCCCTCGGGCCTGCCCCTAACGCTCTCTGTATTGGGGGTGGTCCACCTGGTTAGCTCACCCTTGGGAGGTTCATTGTCGTGGTCCTGTGGGTTCACTCTAGGAGGTTCGGAAGATCTGACAGTACAATCAGGCCATGGACCCCACGGGTACTCCATCCCCCACCCAAAAAGAACTTCTATTTTTATGGGAGAATCAGACAAGAATTATGTCCTTCCTAAAGGCCATGGAGTCCCGTTTGTCAGCCCTTCAGACCTCTGACCCTGGGAGCGCTACTCAGTTGGCCGGTCTCCAACAGGAGCTTGCTCAGCAGTGTGATACCCAGGCCCACATTCTGAATTATATGCATCGGTGGATGGTCGCCTGCTTGCCCTTCAATCCGCCGCCCCTGTCTTGCCCCAGGCTACAACCCCTCATCCTTTGCCCCATTTGGTGAAGTTGCCACGTTACAGCGGAGATGCCAAGTTGTGTAGAGGGTTTCTTAATCAGTGCCAACTACATTTTGAGTTGCTGCCTCAGCAGTACCCCACTGACTAAGCGAAAGTGGCTTTTATTGTGTCTCATTTAGAGGGGGAGGCCTTAGCCTGGGTAAATCCACTCTGGGAGCCTAATGATTCTTTAGTCTCTCAGCTTTCCACCTTTCTCGATACATTCCGCAAGGTATTTGATGAGCCTGGTCATCTGGCCTGTGCTACGGAATCACTCTTTAATCTTCACCAGGGTTCGCTCTCTGTGGGCCAATACGCCATTAGGTTCCGCACCCTGTCTTCCGAGTTAAATTGGAACAATGAGGCATTGGTGGGAGATTTTTGGCGTGGTCTCTCGTCACGGATCAAGGATGAGCTGGCTGGTCAGGATACTCCGACATTGTTAGAGGACCTGATCTCCCTGGCAACCCGTATAGACTTACGCTTTCAGGAGCGCTCCCGTAAAGCTGCTAGGGAGAGAAGATTTCCCCGTGTTCCTCCAGCTACCTCTAGTTCCTCTCATTCTTGTCCAGTATCTTCCCTCGGCTCCTGCTCCAAAACCCATGCAGGTGGATTGACTCAAGCCAGTAGAGCAGCGTCGTAAAGAGAGACTCGCTAAAGGGCTCTGTTTTTACTGTGGCAGTACTTCCCATTTCCTGCGTTCTTGTCCCCTGAGGCCGGGAAATGCCTCCGCCTAGGACAGGTAAGAGAGGACTTCCTAGATGATTCTGATTCCTCTCCACCTATGACTCTTTCTGTTCTTTTGCATTTAGGTTCTAAACGTTTCTCTGAAGTAGCTTATATTGATTCAGGTTCGGCTGGAAATTTCATTCTGCTCGAGGCGGTTAGAAGACTTCGGATTCCTGTCAGGTCCCTGGAGACTCCTCGGCGGATAGCTTCGGTCTATGGTCAACCCCTGCGGGAGTCTGTTACTCAGGTTACCGAAGAACTGGAATTACAGATCAGAGTTCGTAATCAAGAGAGAATTGTCTTTTACACACTACCCTCCTTATCTCATGCTATTCTTCTCGGTCTCCCTTGGTTGAGGAAGCACGAGCCTACTCTCGATTGGTGGTCAGGGGACATTCTGTGTTGGGGACATCTCTGCCAAAATCAGTGCTTGCTTCCCGTCCAGTTTAAAACCTCTTCTCAATCAACTTCTGTGTCTCCAGATTTACCATCTGCCTATGTGGCCTTTGCTGATGTCTTCAATAAGAGAGAGGCGGAGATCCTTCCTCCGCATCGTCCATATGATGGCCCGATCGACCTTGTTCCAGGTTTCACTCCTCCATGGGGCCGGATCTACCCTCTGTCCACTGCTGAGACCCAAGCTATGACCGAATATGTCCAAGAGAACTTAGCCAGGGGCTTTATTCGAAAATCTTCTTCTCCCGCTGGTGCTGGATTCTTTTTCGTCAAGAAGAAAGATGGTACCCTTCGTCCTTCCATCGACTACCGAGGTCTCAATAATATCGCGATCAAGAACAAGTACCCACTTCCTCTCATTCCAGAACTATTTGACCATCTCCGTAGAGCACGTATCTTCACTAAATTGGATCTCCATGGGGCTTACAATCTCATCCGTATCCGTCCTGGAGATGAGTGGAAAACCGCATTCAACACCCGAGATGGTCACTACGAGTACTTGGTTATGCCCTTTGGTCTGTGCAATGCTCCCGCTGTCTTCCAGGAGTTCATGAACAATGTGTTCTGGGATCTACATTATTCTTGTGTGGTGGTGTACTTGGATGATATTTTTATGTTCTCTCCAGATCTTTCTACCCACAGAAGAGACTTCCGTCAAGTCCTCTTACTTCTTAGAGCGAATCGTCTGTATGCCAAGCTAGAAGAGTGCGCCATTGAACAGTCATCCCTACCATTCTTAGGGTACATCATATCTGACTCTGGTCTACATATGAATCCGGAAAAAGTGTCTGCCGTGCTGAACTGGCCGCGTCCTCAAGGCGTCAAGGCGATCCAACGATTCCTTGGATTTGCTAATTAGTACAGGCAGTTCATCCCACACTTTTCTACCCTGTCCGGCTCTATCTCTGCTTTGATCCGCAAGGGAGCTAACCCTCACTCCTGGTCCCCGGAGGTCAATAACGCCTTCCAGTCTTTGAAACAAGCCTTTGCTACAGCTTCCGTACTCCATCGTCCTGAGATTAGCAAACCCTTCATTTTGGAGGTGGATGCTTCTGCAATCAGAGCCGGAGCAGTTCTTTTCCAAAGGTCTTCCTCTGGTCGGCTGATCACCTGCAGCTTCTTCTCTAAGACCTTCTCTGCGGCTGAGAGGAACTATAGCATTGGTGACAGAAAGTTGCTGGCTATCAAATTGGCATTGGAGGAGTGGCGGTATTTGTTGGAAGGAGCTTTTCATCCTTTTAAGATCTACACAGACCAAAAGAATCTGGCATACATTCGCTCTGCACAGAGACTGAATCCCCGGCAAGCCAGGTGGTCACTGTTCTTTGCCCGATTTGATTTTGAGCTACATTTCCGCCCTGGCAAAAAGAACTTTAAAGCCGACGCCCTATCCAGATCCTTTCTGACAGCCGATGTTGAGGAGAAACCTTCACATATTGTGGATCCAAGCAAGGCCATCTCGGTTGCTCCTGTTACCTTGACTTTGTTGCCTTCGGGTAAGACTTTTGTTCAAGAGCGCAACAGGAAGCAAGTTTTACGTTGGGGTCATGCTTCCAAGCTGGCAGGCCATGTCGGTTTCAAGAAAACCTTTTCATTGGTGTCGCGGTACTACTGGTGGCCATCTCTTCCTCAAGACACCCGAAGTTTCGTCGCTTCCTACCCGTCCTGTGCTAAGAACAAAGTTCCTAGACATTTACCCTCTGATCTATTGCATCCGCTTCCAGTTCCCTTGTCTCCTTGGCGACACCTTGCAATGGACTTTATCACTGATTTGCCTTGGTCCTCAGGTCATACAGTTATCTTTGTAGTCGTGGATCGATTTTCCAAGATGACTCATTTCGTTCCTCTTCCTGGTTTACCTTCTGCTCAGAAAATTGGCAAAGATCTTCATTGCTCATATTTTTCGAATTCACGGCTTTCCTCAGCACATAGTTTCGGACAGAGGAGTTCAATTCACCTCACGCTTCTGGTGTGCATTATGCAAACTAATGGACATGACTTTGGACTTCTCCTCTGCCTACCACCCTCAAACTAATGGTCAGGCAGAACGTGTAAATCATATCCTGGTCACCTATCTTTGTCATTTCTCTAATGTCCATCAAAACTACTGGTCTAGTCTACTTCCTTGGGCCGAGTTTGCATACAACAACCACACTAATGAATCATCTTCCAAATCACCTTTCTTTGTCATCTCTGGACAACATCCTGGTGTACCTCTGCCAGTACCCCTTGCCTCGGGTGTGCTGGCGGCCGATCTTCTGTCCGAGGAGTTTTCTAGGGTCTGGCAGGAGACCAAAACCGCACTCGAATGAGCTGGAGACAGAATTAAAAGACATGCCAACAAAAGGCGTCTAGATTCTCCGTCTTTTCAACCTGGTGATAAAGTATGGTTATCTTCCAAGTTTATTCGGCTTAATATCCCTTCATATAAATTAGGTCCACGGTATATTGGTCCATTTGAGGTGTTAGCTCGTATTAATGATGTTGTTTACAAGTTAAGGTTACCCGCCTCGCTTCGTATTCCAAATTCGTTTCACGTTTCTCTACTCAAGCCAGTCATATTTAACCAATTTCACCCTACCACTGGCCAGTCACCTCTACACTTTTCCGCACAAGATGTCTTTGAAGTTAAGGACATACTGGCTATGAAGAAATCTCGAGGTAGGACCCTCTTTTTAATTGATTGGAAGGGCTTTGGTCCTGAGGAGAGATCTTGGGAGCCTCGAGAGAACATCCAGGCTCCCCAAATTCTAGCTAAGTTTCTTTCTAAGCTTAGGTGGAGGGGGCATAAGGAGGGGAGTACTGTCACGTCTCCCGCATCCCCCTCTGGCTCTTCTCATACTTACCTGTCCCGGCGCATCGCTGCTGCCACTTCTCCTGGGTCTTCTTCCAGCTCCCGGCTTGCGCGTCCGTCTCTGCACGCTCCCGGGTTGTCCACGCACCACCTGGTCTCCTCTCTTCTTCCTTCCTCGCTGTACCTTGGTTCTCGGCGCCGGCACGTGCACACTTCTCCTTCCTGCTCTGTCGGTGCACGCGCACTCCCTCAGGCTGGTCTCTGCTCTCTCAGCTCCTCCCCTTCCTGATCCTGGAGGGATCCTGCCTGATTGTCAATTGTCCTCATTTTACCCAGGTCCCGCTATAGCTTGCTCTGTCCTGTGCATCCATCATACCTTGCCCTGTCCTGTGCGTCCGCCATACCTTGCTCTGTCCTGTGCGTCCGCCATACCTTGCTCTGTCCTGTGCGTCCGCCATACCTTGCTCTGTCCTGTGCATCCGCCATACCTTGCTCAGTCTTATGCGTTTATCTTACCCTGCCTGTTCTGTGTTACCGCCATACACTGTCTGCCCAGTGTCTCCATTTTAGCCAGTTCGGCGTCTTCTCCGCTCCTACTTTCTGTCTCCGAGTATCAGCTTCTGCGGCAATAGTCTGCCTCGGGCCTGCCCTTAACGCTCCCTGTATTTGGGGTGGTCCACCTGGTTAGTTCACCCTTGGGAGGTTCGTTGTCGCGGTCCTGTGGGTTCACTCTCGGTGGTTTGGAAGATCTGACAACCACAATAAGCCGTACACTCCATAGAGGTGGCCTTGATGGAAGAATGGACAGAAAAAACCTTTTACTTAAACAAAAAATTTGTAAGTCATATTTTGAGTTTGCCAAAAGACATGTAGGAGACTCCCCAAATGTATAGAGGAAGGTGATGTAGTCAGATAAGACCAAAATTGAACTTTTTGCCCACCAAGGTAAACGCTCTGTCTGGCGCCAAGACAACACAGCTTATTACCCCAAGAGTACCATCCCCACAATGAAACATGTTGGTAGCACCTTAATTCTCTGGGGATATTGTTTTGTTTCTACAAGACTGGGGAGTCCTCCACTCCTTTGTGGGTCATTTGCACTTAAGCTGTTCCATCCAGCATGTCCACATGGATATTCCCTCTCTGAACCCTGCTTATACAGGTACTATACAGATGATCAGGTTTTTAAATACATCAGATAGGGATTATATACAATAGTTAGGACTGCTCTATATGGGTATACCTTGACGATTGGTGGAGCAGCTTAATATACATTTTTTTTTCAAAAAAAGTATCAACTAAATACCCTGCTTTTTTTTTTTCATCTTTTGACTAGCACTTGCTTATTACTGTGATTTTTTTTACAACAGAGTATTTTTGACCTCACTGTGCTCTTTTGTGTCTTCAAGTTTCTTGGTGGTGTGAACATGTTCTTACACACTTGTTCAATGTGCAAGTAGCCCATGTGTTTCTGGTTCAATGAAACATGTTGGTAGCACCTTAATTCTCTGGGGATGTTTTTCAGCAGAAAGGACAGCAAAAATGGTCTGAGTAGAGGGGAAGACGGATGATGCGAAATACACGGATATTCTTGAGCAAAACCTGTTTCATTCTGTCACTGATTTGAGACTGAGATGGAGGTTCACCTTCCGAGAAGACGATGACCCAGATCATACTGCTAACGCAACACTCGAGTGGTTTACGGGGAAACATATAATTGTTTTGGAGTGGCCTAGTCAAAACCCAAACCTTAATCCAATTGATAATCTGTGGTCAGACTTGCAGATTGCTGTTCACCAGAAGAAACCATCTAATTTGAGGAAGCCGGAGCAGTTTTACTTTGAGGAATGGATGGAAATCCCAGTGGAAAGATGTGGAAAGCTTATAGATAGAGACTTTTCCAAAGCGACTTGCAGCTTTAATTGCTGTAAAAGGAGGCTCTACAAAGTACTGACTTTAGGGGTGAAGAATAGTTATGCACACTAAAGTTTTTAGTAATTTTGTCCTATTGGTTGTTTGCTTCACAATTAGAAAAAAAAACAAATATTCATAGTTGTAGGCATGTTCTTTACATGAGCTGATGCAAACCCTAAAAAATAAACTGTAAAATTCCATGTTGTGAGGCGGCAAAACACAAAAAAGATTTAAACTTCGCATGAACATTCTGTTACTGTATTTTTTCCTCTTCTGGTACAAAATGCAAACCATTTGCTGCTACGTCACACGTGGTTTAATAGACGTTATGATTCATGCATCTTGCGCATGGCAATGCACTAAGAAAGGTTAATTTTGCATTAAATATAAGGAGGCAACTCCATGGGTGCTGTCATGCTGACATGGTGTGATGGGAACTTTAATGCTGCTCAGCTGGAATCCTTGTTATATTTTTTTTTATATGTTAGAAAATGTCTACTTAGAATTGATCAAACCTCCGTTTCTGAAACATATATGCCAACACCTTCACCACACACTATAAACTAGGCTCTCAGAAGACAATAATGATGCTTATCAGTCACTCGCCTTGAGTTTCCTCATGAAAAAAAATTTAAAAAAAAAAAAATTCTCCTGCTCGTATGAGGTTGGAGCTCTTAAAACATAGATCTTTTTGTTGTGCTGATAATTCACTCACGGTGTGAGATTGATGACTATGTGAAGTCCATAAAAGATGTTACCACTATATTTTCTCCTTATGATTTATTTTATCATGTTGTCAAGCTTTGCAGAAAACAGGAAACAAATCAATGGATGTCACGCTTAAATATTAAAGAAGGCTGTAACACACATTTCTATTCAAATGCTTTATTCAATCTTGTAGCTCAGAGAGAGTGATGGCAAGACAGCTTTTATTTCAATCACATTTTGAAAAATTAATTTTGTAATAATGTTGAACTGCCAATGACCAAAGGTGTCTAACCTTATTTGTATATGCAGACGTTCCCGGGCTTGATTTCTTTAGGAGCGTGCAGGATGGAGAGACATTGAAATTGAAAAGAACATAACTTTTAAGTGGAACGGCTGAATCAGTTAAAACCTTTCAGAATTAATGGCAGGCAGACAGCTAAAAAAAAGGCGAAAAAAAAAAACATGGCGTGTACTACTTAATGAAAAATCAAACGGAATCGAAACAATCAAATTTAACATCTTTCCTGTGAATGTTATATGCCGGTGGCAATGGTAACATTTTACGTCAACATAAAAATTGAAATGCTTTGTGTTATTTTTTTTCTGTTGTTGCGCCTGTAATAAGCTATCAGGCAAGTTTTATACATCTACGCTGGTGCTTGTCAACTAAAGTATATCCTGCCTTTTGCCACTAGGTATTCTTGTTTTGGTTAAGTCTAATCAATTTTACAAGGTTTATGGAATTTTCAGCTATCAACAATTACTTTACATGGGATTTTCTGTAAATATATTGAAAAATGCTCTTGAACTCGTTCATCCTAAACTCTCCTACAGTTGCTGTCAGTGAATAGAATTCTACAAGGGGCTATAAGAAACTTTGTAAAATAACGTATCAGTGAAATATGCTTCTTTCTTCTTTCTCTACTTATCTCATGTTCCTGTGCCATGCACCATGTTCCTCTTCAATGACCACATTTTTTATTTGATCACGTTTCTGTGGTGTGACCACATTCCCATGCTGTCTGTCACCATGTCCCTGTGCTATGACCATGTTTCTGTGCTGTGATAACATTACTGTACTGTCACCCTGTTCCTGTGGTGTGACCATGATTCTGTACTGTCACCCTGTTCCTGTGCTGTGACCATGTTTCTGTGCTGTGACCATGTTTCTGTGCTGTGACCATGTTTCTGTGCTGTGACCCTGTTTCTGTGCTGTGACCATGTTTCTGTGCTGTGACCCTGTTTCTGTGCTGTGACCATGTTTCTGTGCTGTTACCATGTTTCTGTGGTCTGATAACATTACTTTACTGTGACCCTGTTTCTGTGCTGTGACCCTGTTTCTGTGCTGTGACCCTGTTTCTGTGCTGTGACCCTGTTTCTGTGCTGTGACCCTGTTTCTGTGCTGTGGCCATGTTTCTGTGCTGTGGCCATGTTTCTGTGCTGTGACCATGTTTCTGTGCTGTGACCCTGTTTCTGTGCTGTGACCCTGTTTCTGTGCTGTGACCATGTTTCTGTGCTGTGACCATGTTTCTGTGCTGTGACCCTGTTTCTGTGCTGTGACCCTGTTTCTGTGCTGTGACCATGTTTCTGTGCTGTGACCATGTTTCTGTGCTGTGACCCTGTTTCTGTGCTGTGACCATGTTTCTGTGCTGTGACCATGTTTCTGTGCTGTGACCCTGTTTCTGTGCTGTGACCATGTTTCTGTGCTGTGACCATGTTTCTGTGCTGTGACCCTGTTTCTGTGCTGTGACCATGTTTCTGTGCTGTGACCATGTTTCTGTGCTGTGACCATGTTTCTGTGCTGTGACCATGTTTCTGTGCTGTGACCATGTTTCTGTGCTGTGACCCTGTTTCTGTGCTGTGACCCTGTTTCTGTGCTGTGACCATGTTTCTGTGCTGTGACCATGTTTCTGTGCTGTGACCCTGTTTCTGTGCTGTGACCATGTTTCTGTGCTGTGACCATGTTTCTGTGCTGTGACCATGTTTCTGTGCTGTGACCATGTTTCTGTGCTGTGACCCTGTTTCTGTGCTGTGACCCTGTTTCTGTGCTGTGACCATGTTTCTGTGCTGTGACCATGTTTCTGTGCTGTGACCATGTTTCTGTGCTGTGACCATGTTTCTGTGCTGTGACCCTGTTTCTGTGCTGTGACCCTGTTTCTGTGCTGTGACCCTGTTTCTGTGCTGTGACCCTGTTTCTGTGCTGTGACCATGTTTCTGTGCTGTGACCATGTTTCTGTGCTGTGACCCTGTTTCTGTGCTGTGACCCTGTTTCTGTTCTGTGACCATGTTTCTGTGCTGTGACCCTGTTTCTGTGCTGTGACCCTGTTTCTGTGCTGTGGCCATGTTTCTGTTCTGTGACCATGTTTCTGTGCTGTGACCATGTTTCTGTGCTGTGACCCTGTTTCTGTGCTGTGACCATGTTTCTGTGCTGTGACCATGTTTCTGTGCTGTGACCCTGTTTCTGTGCTGTGACCCTGTTTCTGTGCTGTGACCATGTTTCTGTGCTGTGACCATGTTTCTGTGCTGTGACCCTGTTTCTGTGCTGTGACCATGTTTCTGTGCTGTGACCATGTTTCTGTGCTGTGACCATGTTTCTGTGCTGTGACCATGTTTCTGTGCTGTGACCATGTTTCTGTGCTGTGACCCTGTTTCTGTGCTGTGACCCTGTTTCTGTGCTGTGACCCTGTTTCTGTGCTGTGACCCTGTTTCTGTGCTGTGACCACATTCCTATGCTGTGACTATGTTCCTCTTTATTGACCAACTTCCTGTTTTTTTACCACATTCCTGTGCTATGACCATGTTTCTGTGCTGTGACCATGTTTCTGTGCTGTGACCATGTTTCTGTGCTGTGACCCTGTTTCTGTGCTGTGACCATGTTTCTGTGCTGTGACCATGTTTCTGTGCTGTGACCATGTTTCTGTGCTGTGACCATGTTTCTGTGCTGTGACCCTGTTTCTGTGCTGTGACCCTGTTTCTGTGCTGTGACCCTGTTTCTGTGCTGTGACCACATTCCTATGCTGTGACTATGTTCCTCTTTATTGACCAACTTCCTGTTTTTTTACCACATTCCTGTGCTATGACCATGTTTCTGTGCTGTGACCATGTTTCTGTGCTGTGACCATGTTTCTGTGCTGTGACCCTGTTTCTGTGCTGTGACCATGTTTCTGTGCTGTGACCATGTTTCTGTGCTGTGACCACATTCCTATGCTGTGACTATGTTCCTCTTTATTGACCAACTTCCTGTTTTTTTACCACATTCCTGTGCTATGACCATGTTCCTGTGCTGTGAAGCTGTTCCTGTGCTAAGATGTGTTCCTTTCCTGTGACCATTCTCCTCTGTAACTACAACATTCCTCTTTATTGACCACATTCCTGTTATATGACCATATTCCTGTGCTGTAAAGCTGTTCATATGCTAAGACGTGTTCATTTGCTGTGATCATGCTCCTGTGTAATCACCACATTCATCTTTATTTGCCAAATTCCTCTGATATGACTGTGTTCCTGTGCTGTGAAGCTGTTCCTATGCTAAGATGTGTTCCTTTCCTGTGACCATGCTCCTGTGTAATTACCACATTCCTCTTTATTGACCACATTCCTGTGATATGACCATGTTCCTGTGCTGTAAAGCTGTTCTTGTGCTAAGACGTGTTCCTTTGCTGTGACCATGCTCCTGTGTAGTCAGCACATTCCTCTTTATTGACTGTGTTCCTGTACTATTGTCACATTCCTGTACTGTGACCTTATTCCTGTATTATGACTGTGTTCCTGTGCTGTGACCAAGTTCCTGTGTAGTCATATTCCTCTTTATTGACAATGTTCCTGTGCTATGCTTATGTTCCTTTGCTGTGACCATGTTCTAGTGCAATGACCATTTTCCTGTGCCGTGACCACATTCTTGTGATGTGAACTAATGATTAGCGAATAGCATTGTTGCTCGGGTTTTCCAGAGCATGCTCGGGTGATCTCCGAGTATTTGTTAATGCTCGGAGATTTAGTTTTCATCGCCTCAGCTGCAAGTTTTACTGCTGCTGGACAGCCTGCATACATGTGGGAATTCCCTAACAAACGGGTATTCCTCACATGTCTAGCAGCTGTAAATCATGCAGCTGAGGCGACGAAAACTAAATCTTCGAGAACTAAGGCCTCTTTCACACTTCCGTCTTTGAGCTTCCATCACAATCCATCAATTTTTGAAAAAGCAGGATCCATCAAATTTTTCTGCTGGATCCTGTTTTCTTCCCATAGACTTGTATTAGTGACGGATTGTGACGGATGGCCATCCGTTTCATCCGTCGTGCACTGGATCAGTTGGAAAACTGCTGTCCGTTGGGCGGAGAAAACGTTCAGAGGAACGTTTTTCTGCACGTCGGAAAATCGCTCAGCGACAAGTCCTGCGCTGTCTGTCGTTGGCTACAATGGAAGCCTATGGGCGCAGGATCTGTCGCTGACTGTGAAAGGCAGGAATCCAGCGACGGGTTCCGTTTTTTTAAACTGAGCATGCCCGGAAGAATTTCCCATCAGGGAAATTCTCTCTCGCTTGCTCTCTCTCTCTTTTTACTATTGATGCTGCCTACGCAGCATCAATAGTAACAAGATATAATGTTAAAGATAATAAAAAATTTAAAAATCGCAATATTCTTACCTTCTGGCGTCCTGTGCAGCATTACCGATGCTGGCGATGCTCCCGGCAGCTACCTTTCCCATGGATGCATTGCGAAATGACCTCGCGAGACCGCAACATCATCAGAGGTCATTGCATTCAAGGCATTACTGGGAACGCTGGCTGCTGAGAGCTTCGCGAGCATCGGTAACGCTGCGTGGGACGCCGGAAGGTAAGAATATTGCGATTTTTTTATTTTTTTAATTATTTTGAAACCTGGGTTGTGTTGTGTATGCAATTTCGCTGCGGAAAACCGCTGCAAAGATGCATACACAACAGGTGCACATAGCCTCGACGGGTCCGTCAGAAAAACGTGCCCAGTGCACTCATTTTTTACAATCTGCACAGGATCCGTCATTTCAACATTTTGACGGATCCTGTGCAGATTGTAAAAACAGAAGTGTGAAAGAAGCCTAACAAATACTCGGAGATCAGCTGAGCATGCTCGGAGAGACCCAAGCAACAACGCTATTTGCTCATCACTAATGTGAACACATTCCTGTGCTGTGACCATGTTCCTGTGCTATGACCTCATTCCTGTGCTATGACCTCATTCCTGTGCTATGACCTTATTCCTGTGCTATGACCTCATTCCTGTGCTATGACCTTATTCCTGTGCTATGACCTCATTCCTGTGCTGTGACCACGTTCCTGTGCTGTGACCACGTTCCTGTGCTATGACCTCATTCCTGTGCTGTGACCACGTTCCTGTGCTGTGACCACATTCCTGTGCTATGACCTCATTCCTGTGCTGTGACCACGTTCCTGTGCTGTGACCACGTTCCTGTGCTATGACCTCATTCCTGTGCTGTGACCACGTTCCTGTGCTGTGACCACATTCCTGTGCTATGACCTCATTCCTGTGCTGTGACCACGTTCCTGTGCTATGACCTCATTCCTGTGCTATGACCTCATTCCTGTGCTGTGACCACGTTCCTGTGCTATGACCTCATTCCTGTGCTATGACCTCATTCCTGTGCTATGACCTTATTCCTGTGCTATGACCTCATTCCTGTGCTGTGACCACGTTCCTGTGCTGTGACCACGTTCCTGTGCTATGACCTCATTCCTGTGCTATGACCTCATTCCTGTGCTATGACCTTATTCCTGTGCTATGACCTCATTCCTGTGCTGTGACCACGTTCCTGTGCTGTGACCACGTTCCTGTGCTATGACCTCATTCCTGTGCTATGAACATGATCCTTAGCTGTAATCTTGTTCCTTTGCTTTGACCACATTCCTGTCGTGTAACTTTAAAGCTCCTGCCTTTGTCCCCTGGTGTCTGCGTTCCTTGTCCCAGCTCCTGATCCGTTGCTTGCTTCCATATTCCCGTCTTACATTCTATTATACATTTCAGCCCCAAATATTTTTTATGTTTTTCTTCAATAGCAGAGGCACGCTACGTTATAACATGGACCACATACGGAGCTCTGCCATGAGCTGAAAGCCTTTAGATTCCAGTTTTTACTAGGTGAATTATTTTTTTTTTTATTGTTACAGAAGGATAATTTTATACTTTCCTTTATCTTTTGTAATAATCAAATTTGTCCTCATTTGCAAAAAATTAATGCAAGTTTGTGGGTTATATATTTTTATATTCTCTATAACTACAGCATTATCTGCTTGATCTGCGTAGGATTAAAAGAACATTTGCAGGTCATTCTTGAAGTTCAATCCCATTAATCCATAGTGTGCATTTGACCACATTTGCAAAGTTTAGATAACAACTAATCAAGAATGCATCACTTTAGTAAATGGGAACATGAAGAATCCTGATATACTGCTAGAAGTTTATCACAATTAGGCCGGGATCACACATGCGAGAAACACGTCCGTGTCTCGCATGTGGAATCCAAGCTCTGGCGCCGGCACTCCAGAGCGGAGCGTGTTGCTATGCGGTCACACACTCCGCTCTGGAGTGCCGGCGCCAGAGGAGGGATTTCACATGCGAGACACGGACGTGTTTCTCGCATGTGTGATCCCGGCCTTAGGCCATTTTCACCACAGTTTTACTTTGTTTTGTTTTTTTTGTTTTAAGGACATATATCACCTAGAATAAAAAAAACATAGAAGATTAGGGGGTGGCCATCTTGTCAGAATCACAGCTCTGCTTTTCTATTAGCATGACATGACTTTTATGGTAGAGTGTTGTGAGCATTAATTGTGACCTGTGCGGAGGTCATTATGCAGGTAGGGGTAGGAGGAGGTGAGCTGTGACATCACATATGGTGAATGGTGGATCCTGTGTTATCTACTTTATATAGAGGTATTATCAGTCATTGTCCAGGAGGGGGAAGAGGTGAGCTGTGACATCACCTATGGTGAATGGTGGATCCTGAGTTATCTACGTTATATAGAGGTGTTATCAGTCACTGTACAGGAGGAGGAGGTGAGCTGTGACATCACCTATCGTGAATGGTGGATCCTGTGTTATCTACTGTACAGTATATAGAGGTCTTATCAGTCATTGTACAGGAGGAGGTGACCTGTGACCTCATCTATTGTGTATGGTGGATCCTGTGTTATCTACTGTATATAGAGGTGACATCAGTCATTGTACAGGAGGAAGAGGTGAGCTGTGACATCACCTATTGTGAATGGTGGATCGTGTGTTATATACTGTATATATAGGTCTTATCAGTCATTGTACAGGAGGAGGTGACCTGTGACATCATCTATTGTGTATGGTGGATCCTGTGTAACCTACAGTATGTAGAGGTGTTATCAGTCATTGTACAGGAGGAGGAGGTGAGCTGTGACATCACCTATTGTGAATGGTGGATCCTGTGCTATCTACTGTATATAGAGGTGTTATCAGTCATTGTACAGGAGGAGGAGGTGAGCTGTGACATCATCTATTTTGAATGGTGGATCCTGTGTTATCTACTGTATATAGAGGTGTTATCAGTCATTGTACAGGAGGAGGAGGTGAGCTGTGACATCAACTATTTTGAATGGTGGATCCTGCGTTATCTACTGTATATAGAGGTAACATAGTAACATAGTAACATAGTAACATAGTAACATAGTTAGTAAGGCCAAAAAAAGACATTTGTCCATCCAGTTCAGCCTATATTCCATCATAATAAATCCCCAGATCTACGTCCTTCTACAGAACCTAATAATTGTATGATACAATATTGTTCTGCTCCAGGAAGACATCCAGGCCTCTCTTGAACCCCTCGACTGAGTTCGCCATCACCACCTGCTCAGGCAAGCAATTCCAGATTCTCACTGCCCTAACAGTAAAGAATCCTCTTCTATGTTGGTGGAAAAACCTTCTCTCCTCCAGACGCAAAGAATGCCCCCTTGTGCCCGTCACCTTCCTTGGTATAAACAGATCCTCAGCGAGATATTTGTATTGTCCCCTTATATACTTATACATGGTTATTAGATCGCCCCTCAGTCGTCTTTTTTCTAGACTAAATAATCCTAATTTCGCTAATCTATCTGGGTATTGTAGTTCTCCCATCCCCTTTATTAATTTTGTTGCCCTCCTTTGTACTCTCTCTAGTTCCATTATATCCTTCCTGAGCACCGGTGCCCAAAACTGGACACAGTACTCCATGTGCGGTCTAACTAGGGATTTGTACAGAGGCAGTATAATGCTCTCATCATGTGTATCCAGACCTCTTTTAATGCACCCCATGATCCTGTTTGCCTTGGCAGCTGCTGCCTGGCACTGGCTGCTCCAGGTAAGTTTATCATTAACTAGGATCCCCAAGTCCTTCTCCCTGTCAGATTTACCCAGTGGTTTCCCGTTCAGTGTGTAATGGTGATATTGATTCCTTCTTCCCATGTGTATAACCTTACATTTATCATTGTTAAACCTCATCTGCCACCTTTCAGCCCAAGTTTCCAACTTATCCAGATCCATCTGTAGCAGAATACTATCTTCTCTTGTATTAACTGCTTTACATAGTTTTGTATCATCTGCAAATATCGATATTTTACTGTGTAAACCTTCTACCAGATCATTAATGAATATGTTGAAGAGAACAGGTCCCAATACCGACCCCTGCGGTACCCCACTGGTCACAGCGACCCAGTTAGAGACTATACCATTTATAACCACCCTCTGCTTTCTATCACTAAGCCAGTTACTAACCCATTTACACACATTTTCCCCCAGACCAAGCATTCTCATTTTGTGTACCAACCTCTTGTGCGGCACGGTATCAAACGCTTTGGAAAAATCGAGATATACCACGTCCAATGACTCACCGTTGTCCAGCCTATAGCTTACCTCTTCATAAAAACTGATTAGATTGGTTTGACAGGAGCGATTTCTCATAAACCCATGCTGATATGGAGTTAAACAGTTATTCTCATTGAGATAATCCAGAATAAAATCCCTCAGAAACCCTTCAAATATTTTACCAACAATAGAGGTTAGACTTACTGGCCTATAATTTCCAGGTTCACTTTTAGAGCCCTTTTTGAATATTGGCACCACATTTGCTATGCGCCAATCCTGCGGAACAGACCCTGTCGCTATAGAGTCCCTAAAAATAAGAAATAATGGTTTATCTATTACATTACTTAGTTCTCTTAGTACTCGTGGGTGTATGCCATCCGGACCCGGAGATTTATCTATTTTAATCTTATTTAGCCGGTTTCGCACCTCTTCTTGGGTTAGATTGGTGACCCTTAATATAGGGTTTTCATTGTTTCTTGGGATTTCACCTAGCATTTCATTTTCCACCGTGAATACCGTGGAGAAGAAGGTGTTTAATATGTTAGCTTTTTCCTCGTCATCTACAACCATTCTTTCCTCACTATTTTTTAAGGGGCCTACATTTTCAGTTTTTATTCTTTTACTATTGATATAGTTGAAGAACAGTTTGGGATTAGTTTTACTCTCCTTAGCAATGTGCTTCTCTGTTTCCTTTTTGGCAGCTTTAATTAGTTTTTTAGATAAAGTATTTTTCTCCCTATAGTTTTTTAGAGCTTCAATGGTGCCATCCTGCTTTAGTAGTGTGAATGCTTTCTTTTTACTGTTAATTGCCTGTCTTACTTCTTTGTTTAGCCACATTGGGTTTTTCCTATTTCTAGTCCTTTTATTCCCACAAGGTATAAACCGCTTACACTGCCTATTTAGGATGTTCTTAAACATTTCCCATTTATTATCTGTATTCTTATTTCTGAGGATATTGTCCCAGTCTACCAGATTAAGGGCATCTCTAAGCTGGTCAAACTTTGCCTTCCTAAAGTTCAGTGTTTTTGTGACTCCCTGACAAGTCCCCCTAGTGAAAGACAGGTGAAACTGCACAATATTGTGGTCGCTATTTCCTAAATGCCCGACCACCTGCAGATTTGTTATTCTGTCAGGTCTATTAGATAGTATTAGGTCTAAAAGTGCTGCTCCTCTGGTTGGATTCTGCACCAATTGTGAAAGATAATTTTTCTTGGTTATTAGCAGAAACCTGTTGCCTTTATGGGTTTCACAGGTTTCTGTTTCCCAGTTAATATCCGGGTAGTTAAAGTCCCCCATAACCAGGACCTCATTATGGGTTGCAGCTTCATCTATCTGCTTTAGAAGTAGACTTTCCATGGTTTCTGTTATATTTGGGGGTTTGTAACAGACCCCAATGAGAATTTTGTTACCATTTTTCCCTCCATGAATTTCGACCCATATGGACTCGACATCCTCATTTCCTTCGCTAATATCCTCCCTTAAAGTGGACTTTAGACAAGACTTTACATAGAGACAAACCCCTCCTCCTCTCCGATTTTTACGATCCTTTCTAAACAGACTGTAACCCTGTAAGTTAACTGCCCAGTCATAGCTTTCATCTAACCATGTTTCGGTTATTCCCACTATGTCAAAGTTACCTGTAGATATTTCTGCTTCTAGTTCTTCCATCTTGTTTGTCAGGCTTCTGGCGTTTGCGAGCATGCAGTTTAGAGGATTTTGTTTTGTTCCAATCTCCTCGCTGTGGATTGTTTTAGAAATGTTCTTACCTCCCTTCTGAGTATGTTTTCCTGGATCTTCTTTGTTCAAGTCTAATGTTTTTCTTCCCGTCCCCTCTTCTTCTAGTTTAACGCCCTCCTGATGAGTGTAGCGAGTCTTCTGGCGAATGTGTGTTTCCCAGGTTTGTTGAGGTGTAGTCCGTCTCTGGCGAGGAGTCCATCGTACAAGTAATTCACACCGTGGTCCAGGAATCCGAATCCTTGTTGTCTGCACCATCATCTTAGCCAGTTGTTTGCATCAAGGATCCTGTTCCATCTCCTGGTGCCATGCCCGTCTACTGGAAGGATAGAAGAAAAAACTACCTGTGCATCCAGTTCCTTTACTTTCTTCCCCAACTCTTCAAAGTCTTTGCAGATTGTCGGTAGGTCCTTCCTTGCCGTGTCATTGGTGCCAACATGTATCAGAAGAAAGAATAGCAACTTTGAAACTCATCAAAGAGAATGAAGACTTTCTAGACAGAACAGAAGCATCTCTACTGGTCACAGAAGGTGCAAAAAGTGTCAGAGAACCTCCAAAAGCAGATGAGTGGAAGCATGTGACCAAAAGAAGCAAGAAGACCATGGAGAAATCACCAACCACACAACTGAAGAACCGATATCAAATCTTTGTAGAGGATGAAGATGGCACACCTAAGAATGAAGCAATACCAGCAAGCAAAAAAGAAAAGGGCACACAGCAACAAGTGACAGCAAAAAGTACAGCCAAGAAGCAACGAAGAGTGGTGGTGGTGGGAGACTCACTACTGAGAGGCACCGAAGCAGCCATCTGCAGACCGGACATAACTGCAAGAGAAGTATGCTGCCTTCCAGGTGCGATGATCAAGGATGTGACCGATAGGATACCAAAGCTCTTCAGCTCCAAGGACGTCCACCCATTTCTTCTGATACATGTTGGCACCAATGACACGGCAAGGAAGGACCTACCGACAATCTGCAAGGACTTTGAAGAGTTGGGGAAGAAAGTAAAAGAACTGGATGCACAGGTAGTTTTTTCTTCTATCCTTCCAGTAGACGGGCATGGCACCAGGAGATGGAACAGGATCCTTGATGCAAACAACTGGCTAAGACGATGGTGCAGACAACAAGGATTTGGATTCCTGGACCACGGTGTGAATTACTGGTATGATGGACTCCTCGCCAGAGACGGACTACACCTCAACAAACCTGGGAAACACACATTCGCCAGAAGACTCGCTACACTCATCAGGAGGGCGTTAAACTAGAAGAAGAGGGGACGGGAAGAAAAACATTAGACTCGAACAAAGACGACCCAGGAAAACATACTCAGAAGGGAGGTAAGAACATTTCTAAAACAATCCACAGTGAGGAGATTGGAACAAAACAAAATCCTCTAAACTGCATGCTCGCAAACGCCAGAAGCCTGACAAACAAGATGGAAGAACTAGAAGCAGAAATATCTACAGGTAACTTTGACATAGTGGGAATAACCGAGACATGGTTAGATGAAAGCTATGACTGGGCAGTTAACTTACAGGGTTACAGTCTGTTTAGAAAGGATCGTAAAAATCGGAGAGGAGGAGGGGTTTGTCTCTATGTAAAGTCTTGTCTAAAGTCCACTTTAAGGGAGGATATTAGCGAAGGGAATGAGGATGTCGAGTCCATATGGGTTGAAATTCATGGAGGGAAAAATGGTAACAAAATTCTCATTGGGGTCTGTTACAAACCCCCAAATATAACAGAAACCATGGAAAGTCTACTTCTAAAGCAGATAGATGAAGCTGCAACCCATAATGAGGTCCTGGTTATGGGGGACTTTAACTACCCGGATATTAACTGGGAAACAGAAACCTGTGAAACCCATAAAGGCAACAGGTTTCTGCTAATAACCAAGAAAAATTATCTTTCACAATTGGTGCAGAATCCAACCAGAGGAGCAGCACTTTTAGACCTAATACTATCTAATAGACCTGACAGAATAACAAATCTGCAGGTGGTCGGGCATCTAGGAAACAGCGACCACAATATTGTACAGTTTCACCTGTCTTTCACTAGGGGGACTTGTCAGGGAGTCACAAAAACATTGAACTTTAGGAAGGCAAAGTTTGAACAGCTTAGAGATGCCCTTAATCTGGTAGACTGGGACAATATCCTCAGAAATGAGAATACAGATAATAAATGGGAAATGTTTAAGAACATCCTAAATAGGCAGTGTAAGCGGTTTATACCTTGTGGGAATAAAAGGACTAGAAATAGGAAAAACCCAATGTGGCTAAACAAAGAAGTAAGACAGGCAATTAACAGTAAAAAGAAAGCATTTGCACTACTAAAGCAGGATGGCACCATTGAAGCTCTAAAAAACTATAGGGAGAAAAATACTTTATCTAAAAAACTAATTAAAGCTGCCAAAAAGGAAACAGAGAAGCACATTGCTAAGGAGAGTAAAACTAATCCCAAACTGTTCTTCAACTATATCAATAGTAAAAGAATAAAAACTGAAAATGTAGGCCCCTTAAAAAATAGTGAGGAAAGAATGGTTGTAGATGACGAGGAAAAAGCTAACATATTAAACACCTTCTTCTCCACGGTATTCACGGTGGAAAATGAAATGCTAGGTGAAATCCCAAGAAACAATGAAAACCCTATATTAAGGGTCACCAATCTAACCCAAGAAGAGGTGCGAAACCGGCTAAATAAGATTAAAATAGATAAATCTCCGGGTCCGGATGGCATACACCCACGAGTACTAAGAGAACTAAGTAATGTAATAGATAAACCATTATTTCTTATTTTTAGGGACTCTATAGCGACAGGGTCTGTTCCGCAGGACTGGCGCATAGCAAATGTGGTGCCAATATTCAAAAAGGGCTCTAAAAGTGAACCTGGAAATTATAGGCCAGTAAGTCTAACCTCTATTGTTGGTAAAATATTTGAAGGGTTTCTGAGGGATGTTATTCTGGATTATCTCAATGAGAATAACTGTTTAACTCCATATCAGCATGGGTTTATGAGAAATCGCTCCTGTCAAACCAATCTAATCAGTTTTTATGAAGAGGTAAGCTATAGACTGGACCACGGTGAGTCATTGGACGTGGTATATCTCGATTTTTCCAAAGCGTTTGATACCGTGCCGCACAAGAGGTTGGTACACAAAATGAGAATGCTTGGTCTGGGGGAAAATGTGTGTAAATGGGTTAGTAACTGGCTTAGTGATAGAAAGCAGAGGGTGGTTATAAATGGTATAGTCTCTAACTGGGTCGCTGTGGCCAGTGGGGTACCGCAGGGGTCGGTATTGGGACCTGTTCTCTTCAACATATTCATTAATGATCTAGTAGAAGGTTTACACAGTAAAATATCGATATTTGCAGATGATACAAAACTATGTAAAGCAGTTAATACAAGAGAAGATAGTATTCTGCTACAGATGGATCTGGATAAGTTGGAAACTTGGGCTGTAAGGTGGCAGATGAGGTTTAACAATGATAAATGTAAGGTTATACACATGGGAAGAGGGAATCAATATCACCATTACACACTGAACGGGAAACCACTGGGTAAATCTGACAGGGAGAAGGACTTGGGGATCCTAGTTAATGATAAACTTACCTGGAGCAGCCAGTGCCAGGCAGCAGCTGCCAAGGCAAACAGGATCATGGGGTGCATTAAAAGAGGTCTGGATACACATGATGAGAGCATTATACTGCCTCTGTACAAATCCCTAGTTAGACCGCACATGGAGTACTGTGTCCAGTTTTGGGCACCGGTGCTCAGGAAGGATATAATGGAACTAGAGAGAGTACAAAGGAGGGCAACAAAATTAATAAAGGGGATGGGAGAACTACAATACCCAGATAGATTAGCGAAATTAGGATTATTTAGTCTAGAAAAAAGACGACTGAGGGGCGATCTAATAACCATGTATAAGTATATAAGGGGACAATACAAATATCTCGCTGAGGATCTGTTTATACCAAGGAAGGTGACGGGCACAAGGGGGCATTCTTTGCGTCTGGAGGAGAGAAGGTTTTTCCACCAGCATAGAAGAGGATTCTTTACTGTTAGGGCAGTGAGAATCTGGAATTGCTTGCCTGAGGAGGTGGTGATGGCGAACTCAGTCGAGGGGTTCAAGAGAGGCCTGGATGTCTTCCTGGAGCAGAACAATATTGTATCATACAATTATTAGGTTCTGTAGAAGGACGTAGATCTGGGTATTTATTATGATGGAATATAGGCTGAACTGGATGGACAAATGTCTTTTTTCGGCCTTACTAACTATGTTACTATGTTACTATGTAGAAGAAATGGGTGGACGTCCTTGGAGCTGAAGAGCTTTGGTATCCTATCGGTCACATCTTTGATCATCGCACCTGGAAGGCAGCATACTTCTCTTGCAGTTATGTCCGGTCTGCAGATGGCTGCTTCTGTGCCTCTCAGTAGTGAGTCTCCCACCACCACCACTCTTTGTTGCTTCTTGGCTGTACTTTTTGCTGTCACTTGTTGCTGTGTGCCCTTTTCTTTTTTGCTTGCTGGTATTGTTTCATCCTTAGGTGTGCCATCTTCATCCTCTACAAAGATTTGATATCGGTTCTTCAGTTGTGTGGTGTTATCAGCCATTGTACAGGAGGAGGTGAGCTGTGACATCACCTATTGTTAATGGTGGATCCTGTGTTATCTACTGTATATAGAGGTATTATCAGTCATTGTACAGGAGGAGGAGGTGAGCTGTGACATCACCTATTGTGAATGGTGGATCCTATGTTATCCACTGTATATGGAGGTGTTATCAGTCATTGTACAGGAGGAGGAGGTGAGCTGTGATATCACCTATTGTGAATGGTAAATCCTGTGTTATCTATGATATAAAGAGGTGCTATCAGTTATTGTACAGGAGGAGGAGGTGAGCTGTGATACTGCTAGCAGAGGCAGCTTTGTCTCTGTAACATCAGATGAGTGCAGGGTCTCTAAAGTTGACCAGATCTAGTGATCCAGACAGCTATAGTGCAGCGCTTGCAAGCCGTATAGCAAATAGTTTGCAACCATGTATTGCTTTTCTTGCAAATTGTCTCTTCAGAGAGGAAGAGGTCTTGAACTCTAGTGCCACCAATTGGAAGAAGCATTTCTAAAAGTCAATATCAACCCTTTAACGATCCTTGATACATGACTTAGGATAAAAGCCAAACTAGAATCTCAATTTGCAGACACGTGTTTCAGGATGTTGCCCCTCACCAGTGCAAAGCAAGAGAGCTGATTTGGTTGTGTGGCTGTATGAGAGGTGTCAGACTATGGTCTAAGGGGAAAATTTTCTCCTTATAGAGAATGACGTGCCTGACATGTCAAGGTACGGGAACTTTTAGGCCATGCAATGGTCCTCTGGTTAATTATATACATATGCAAATTGCCTCTTCTGTAACTCTAGTACCACCTATTGGAAGGAGCAATCCTAAAAGTCAATATCAACCCTTTAACGAGCCTTGCTACATTACTTGGGATAAAAGTCAAAACAGAATCTAATTGATAAATTGCAAAGTTGCTTCTTTTTACAAACATTTTGGAAATTTACCCATTGATGAGATAGGCCTTATTAAAGATATTGACATTTTTTTAATTATGAATTTTATTTTTATATTATTTAAATCTTTATGTTTAGTACAAAGCAAAAGGAAAAGACGGAGTTAGGGAGTAAAAAGGTGACCTGATTTTAGCTAGGGTGCTTACCGCTTAGTTGTTGAAAAATGACTTAAGTAGAAGGGATTTGTGTAAAAGAAAAAAAGGAGAAAAGTAAACAATAACCATCATGTAAAGTTCACAATTTATAGGTTTAGGTCTCTGCAGCTACATATCCTGGAGGAGAAAAAAAAAACAGCTAGAAAAACAAATTACAGTTGTGGATGCAAGGACTGTGACATGTGTCTGACGGAGCTGACCTCTCTACATGACCTTGTTCAATATGTTTCCACAGGTAGTGCCATAACTCCACAGCCAAGTTTTTAAAGATTTCCTGTTTCACAGGCAAAAGTAAGGAAATATCTTTTTTCTTTTGAGCTTTACATTGAAGAATCTGAATGACTAGTTTACTGGAACCCGTATAATTTCTAAGAGGTTTCATCACTCAGTCGTGGACAGATGATGACAATTATGTCTGCTGATAACTGGGATTTCAGCTACGAGTCGGTGAAGTTTGAGCCTTGTGATGGGCTTTTTTGTTGTTGTTGGAGTGCGGATGAGAAACTGATGAATGACCAACTGTGGCAAATTCATAATCCGGAACCCAGTGCAGTTGTATAGGATACTAATGGCATGTGGGGACCTTGAAAGTCCCTGAGCTAATACCTGTCTTCTCTGTCCCGAATTGATGGCATTAAAAAGTTGACTCTGCATTCTGCCAATCTAATTTTGGTGCCCCTGCAGCCATATCTGTATCAGTGGCACAAAGGGCACCAATTTTAGCCTGTGGGACAAAGCTGGTAGCATCTGTCATCCAAGCAGGCTGCTGTCTGCCAGGAAGAGGGACATTGCTGGGCATTCATCCCCTTTGGCTAGTTCCTATCTGATGGCAATGCCCCCATGCTGGTTTTTTTTTTCCAACATGCTTTAATTTTCCTTCCTCTCCCTGCTCGGCATATGGTTTAACTTTTCTGCTTCTTCACGGGGAACCAAAGCAGAGGATTCATAAACTGCTTTTACTTGTTCCTTTCTGAAAGGTTGCGCACAAGGAAGAGTGTCCAAAAATAACATCAGTGTGATAAGTCATTAGTCATTTTTCAGTGTACATATGTTAACCTGACTCGCCGTATGTTAATGCATGCAACATCGGAGTCACATATGGCTGTAATAGAAATCCCAACTGGTACTTCCGTCTGTATGGTGCCTCATTACAGACAAAACTTCCCAGAGCTTCATCATTAACTCTCAGGCAAAGTTCGATTTCCAAATTACTTTAGTGGACTGGGGGTCAGAAAGAGGGCAGAAATAAGAGTGAAATTAGAGGTTAAACATGACTTGTAGATGCTGGATGCCGACATAAATTGGTGAAATTAGATAGAAGTTAAATCATAATTTGGCTGAATTAACAGCCAATAGCCTGCACAGTGTAATCTTTATGGAGAGTGCAAGAATAATTTATCATGATTTGCTTATATAACTCCAACATATGCCGCAGCGCTTGAGAGACATTATCATCACCGTCCCTGTTGGGGTTTACAAACTACATTGCCTATCAGTATGTCTTTGGAGTAGGAGAGGAAACCGAAGAACTCTCATGCAAACTCCATGCAGATATTTTCCTTGGTAGGATTTGAATCCAGTACCCCAGTGATGCAAAGCAACAGTGAGAACCACTGAGCCACCATGCTGCCAAAATATGTACATATATGCTCTGTATGGCTCCCTCACTCATACCTATCTTTATAGGGAAGCTATCTATTTATTGTTTAAATCATCTTTGTGCTCTACATGCATTTTTTTTTGCAATTTTTTTCATATCACAATTTTTCTAAAACATTCTCACCAGGCTGATTATGAGCAGAGGCAGAATTACAGTTAACACCTCCATACACAGCTGATAACACAGTATTCACCAATGACAATAGATGTTCTCTGCTGACCCTGCTCCCTCTCCCTTCACAATGACCTTTGCACATGCACATTAGATGATTATTTTTTTTAAATAATAATTTACATAAACCATAACTGAAATTATATATAAAAAAATGGAAATTTCAGTGTAATTTATTAAGGAAGCAAGAACTGCCAAAAATTTGATGTAAGATGGACTCAGATACACCCTGTATTAGACATAAAGGAGGACCGCATACACATTCTGTTCAAATTGTCATGTAATTGTTTTTCTAGACTCATAAAGGCTATGCACTAAGTGGAAAGTCTTCCAAAAAGTACAAGCAGGGTCATCCATACAACCTTGAAGACATCAACTGTAGCACCACATTCAAATATTGTGAGCAAAGTATAGTTGGGGGTTTCCTCCACTCATAAAAGTTCAGCACAGTGCAAAGCCTGCCAAAAATAACAAGCAGGGTCATCTATACATCTGTGAAGGCCACAAATGGATGGCCACATTAAAATATTAAGAAAAAGTATACTTGTAGCAGGGCAATATTTGTTTTTATTTCCAACCAGTACAGTACACTATTACAGTATGTGTGACAATAGTAATTTTTTGGACCAAAAATATTTTGTGAACTGTACCAGATCAATCGTTTTTAAAAAAAAAATGTTAACTTACCGTAATTTTACACAAGGCATGATGAACTGTATGGATGAATCATTGAACACATAAAAAAAATATAGTTTAATATACCAGTTGTCATGATCCAGTCCAGGTTTTGAGTCCTGTCTGTTCTTTTCCTGGACTGATCATGTCAAGGGTTAACTTTGCTCTGCCTCATTCTGGGTTCAGGTTTGCTATTTAGCTCCGCTGCATCCTGTAGGTGGTGTCAGTTATATTTTCTACCTACGGCACGTGTATCTGACTCTGGTAGTATCCTGATTAGTCTTGCTGCGCTTTCTGACCTTGCCCATGTCTATTCCTCCTTCCTTGTCCATCCTGTCTTAGTGTTTTCCTGTTTGCTGTTGGATTTCCGGGTGTTTGACTTGGCTTTGACTTTGACTTGACTTTGCCTCTGGTCCCTGGTACTTCTGCCTTTTATCTGGTATTGACCCTTTGGCTCTCCACTGACTCTGTGCTTGATTTTCCTTTTGTGCTGCATGATGGTCTAGGTTTTGACTTGGCTTACTTGACTGTTCTTCTGCCACCTGGTGGTAGCTTCACTGCAGCACTGCAAGCCTGCTCTTGCAGACTTGTTACTATCCTTCCATTCTATTGCCATCTAGTGGAAGTTGCAGTTAACTGCATAGCTGCAGCGTGACATTATAACTGACCAATGACAGTTTTTTTTCTCTACTCCTCTCTTTATGGATCTGCTTTGCCTGCTGGTTTATCAGATGTCTAGCCTGACTCAAATGATGCAGGATTTTCTGTTGAACATAGAGTGCTGGCCACTTATTATCAGCTTCAAAAGGAGCTCTCTGTGATGCTTAGGTCTGTTCAGGGTTCTATTTTCCATTCTGCCTGTAGGCACTCGGACCCCATAGATGTCTCGTTCCACGCACCTGAACCTACAGTCAGGCTCCCAGATACTTTTTCCAGAGAGAAGGAGAGGTTCTGTACATTCAGGGAGGGTTGTAAGTTACTTTTCTCCCTGAGACCCCAATCCTCTGGGGATGAGAGTCAACGGGTGGAGATAATTATTTTGCTGCTCCGGGAGGGACCCCAGACGGGCTTTTTCATTACCTGCTACTGCCCCTGAATGTGTGTCTGTGGATATGTTCTTTGAGGTCTTAGGACTGATTTTTAATGAACCAGATTGGGTTGGATGGCAGAGGACACTATCATGGGTCTCTTGCAGGGTAAACTCACCGCCGAATGGTATTGCTCTGAGTTCAGGTGGTGGGCCACTGAAGTTGGAATTACTCTGCACTTATATGTCAGTTCAGGAGAGGACTGCCGGATCATCTTAAGGATGGTCTGGCTCTCCATCCACCACCCAGTTCCTTGGAAGTGGCTATGACTCAGGCCATTCATATGGATCGGAGATTGCGGGAGAGAGGCATAATGCATCAAGAAACTCCTTTACGTCCGGCTAATTCCAACATGGCACCCTATACTGATCTTATGGCGGTAGGGGCCACCAACCTGAGGAGAAGGAGGTGATGAGGAGAGAGGAGATTGTTTTTTTCTGTAGATATCTGGGACATTGGAAAAAGGAATGCCCCTTTTGCCCACTGACTAACAAGCTGCCGAGTCTGGGTGATTGTAGGGGAGGTCACCCAGACTCTCAGGTACCTTTTTCCTCATGACAAAAAATGTTGTTGGAGGTGGAATTTTGTTATGGGGATGGTTTCATACTCACTTCAGCTTTCGTGGACTGTGGGTCATCCATGAACTTTTTTGACTCACGTTTGGTGTCTAAGTGTCAGATAGGGATAGTTAGGCTTGAAACACCAATTCATATCATTGCAATTGACTAGACTCCACTGGTTAAGAACATTGTTAATTTTGTCTCGGAGGAGTTCCTCCTCGAGGTGGGTTCCTTGCATCAGGAACGCATCTCATGTTATATTCTGGACAATCTCCCAGCGGGACTGGTGTTGGGATTCCCCTGGTTATGGTTACATAATAATGTTATTAACTGGGACTCTTGGGATATTGTTAAAAGGGGGCCTAATTGTACTAAAGGTTGTCTTTTTACTGTACTGGTGTCTTCCGTTGATCTGGAAGGTATTCCGGAGTACATGAAGGATTTTAAGGACGAATTTTATGAAAAAGAAGCTGAAGTTTTACCACCACATGTCAGAAATCGGACTTATTAGCCATAAAACTTGCTTTTGAAGAGTGGAGGCACTTTTTGAAGGGGGCTGTTCACCTGATTATTGTGATTATGGACCACAAGAATTTATCGGCTAAAGGCTGTTAAGGCTGATGCCTTGTCTCACAGTTTGGATCCGGTATCACCTCACGAACCTCCTTCCTCCATTCTTCAGCATGGGTTGGTCGTTGCTGGGGTGTCCTCCGAGTTGGAGTGGGAGATTCAGAGAGGCTCAGTCTCTTGCTTCTCCGTCATTGCCTGAGAATAAACTCTTCATCCCTGTTCAGTATCGGTTAAAGGTTCTCCGGGAGTTTCATGACTCTGCTCTCAGTGGGCATCCAGGGGTCTCGGCTACCTGGAGCGCTATGGCTAGACTGTTCTGGTGGTTCTCCATGTCTTCTGACATCGCCTGGTTTGTGTCTGCTTGTGATATGTATGCCCGTGCTAAAAACTCCCATAACCTAATCTAAGGACAAATGAGTCCAAAGTCCATACGGAATTGGCAATGGCACCAATTCCCCGGACAGCCGGTTAAGGGAGCATCTGAAACAATATATGCTGGAAGCCTTTGCTAGCATTTCTTCTGCGGTGTTGCTATCAGTCTGCCAAGAGTGGGAGAAGAGGGTTGCATTGGCAATCCAACACAATGGTAAGCACTTTAAACACATTTTATAAGTGGTCATAAACTTGTAAATAACTCATGAAAGAATAAAGTTATGTTAAAACCAAGCACAGCATTGTTTTTCTTGTGAAATTTTCAATAAGTTTGATGTGTCACATGACCCTCTTCCCATTGAAAAAAATAAAGTTGGATCCAAAATGGCCGACTTCAAAATGGCCGCCATGGTCACCACCCATCTTGAAAAGTTTTCCCCTCACATATACTAATGTGCCACAAACAGGAAGTTGATATCACCAACTATTCTAATTTTATTTAGGTGTATCCATGTAAATGGCACACCCTGTATATTCCCTATCATTATGTCTTTGAAATGTGGAAGGAAATTGTTGTTAGTGGGATTTGAACCCACGACACCAAGGCTACAAAGCAATAGTGATAACAACTGCTCCACCATGCTACCCACAGATTGAATTGACTCAACCAACCCTACCCAATTTTACCCTACCTTACCTTACACTACCCTACTCAAAACAAAACTCTATTCCAGATGGTCATAAAGTAATGCTTCTAGATATTGTAAAACATATATATCACATTAGATGTGCCACTTCTGTTGCTTTACTCAGCTCATCCCGATTCCCTGGTTTTTTGGAAATCTGGTAATATATGGGTTTGATGCGAGCTGACATTTGTCAAAAATCACAGCTGCCACCAAGCCCTATGGTTAGTAATGGAAAGGTGTCAGTCAGACACCCCCATTACTAACCTCGTAGTCAAAAGTAATAAATACACACAGAGATAAGTCCTTTAATTGTAAAAATCACTCCCCCAAAAATACCCTCATTTATCCATTGATTACCATAAAAAATAAAGTAATCCATAAGGGTCCTCCGTAAATCCATAATAAGAAGGTCCCACGACGATCCCAACTTTGCTACTTATGGATGCTGTGGTGAGCAGTGACATCAGTAACCTTAATAATGTCACCACTCGTCACTGCAGCTGGGTTCAATGTGTTCCAGCTGCCAGGGTGAGCTGTCACATCACTTATGTCACTGCTCACCACAACATCTGGATATAGCAGAGTTTGGCATCATGTGGGACCTTCTTATTATGGATTTAAGGTGGACCTCTATGGATTACTTTTTTGGTTGATGGCGTTACATAGAGGGTATTTCTTCTGGAGTGCTTTTTACAATTAAAATACTTTTTCCTGTGTGTGTGTTTATTACTTTGACTACAGGGTTAGTAATGGGGGTGTCTGAGTCACACCTTTCTATTTCTAACCCCTGGTCATTACACAGCTGACATCATCCCTGAAATATTATCCCTCTTATTAATGCACAAGGGCAATTTATGAACCATTTCTGGGTTGGTTGAGAGCTGGTGCTTTTGATCTGGGAGGGGGCCAATATCCATAGCCAAGTCCCAGCCTGTTAAGATCATGTCGCAGCTGTCTGTTTAGCCTTTGCTGTTTGTTAAAAATAGGGGGGACCCCACGTCATTTTTTTTTTATCCCCCTTTTTAATATCCAGTAAAGGCTAAGCAGACAGCTGTGAGCTGATAATAATCTGGGAAGATCCATGGATATTGTCCCCTTCCCAGAATAATAACACCAGCCCTGTTGTGAATTCTGTTGTCAAGCTCCCTCCTGTGGTCATGAATGGTACTTCAGCTGGTTCTGTCCATGGGCTTCCTCTGGTGGTTGTGAGTGGGGCTGCGGCTTCTGAGTTTCCTTCCACAGGTGACGAGGTTAATTCGTTAGCTGGCTGCTCTATTTAACTCCACTTAGATCATTGCTCCATGCCACCTGTCAATGTTCCAGTATTGGTCTAGTTCGCTCCTGGATCGTTCTTGTGACCTGTCTTCCCAGCAGAAGCTAAGCTCCTGCTTGTTTTTCTCTGGTTTGCTATTTTTCTGTCCAGCTTGCTATTTTGATTCATGTCTTGCTTGCTGGAAGCTCTGGGACGCAGAGGGAGCGCCTCCGCACCGTGAGTCGGTGCGGAGGGTCTTTTTGCGCCCTCTGCGTGGTCTTTTTGTAGTTTTTTGTGCTGACCGTAAAGTTACCTTTCCTATCCTCTGTCTGTTCAGTAAGTCGGGCCTCACTTTGCTAAATCTATTTCATCTCTGTGTTTGCAATTTTCATCTTTACTCACAGTCATTATATGTGGGGGGCTACCTTTTCCTTTGGGGAATTTCTCTGAGGCAAGGTAGGCTTTATTTTTCTATCTTTAGGGCTAGCTAGTTCCTTAGGCTGTGCCGAGTTGCATAGGGAGCGTTAGGAGCAATCCACGGCTATTTCTAGAGTGTGTTTGATAGGATTAGGGATTGCGGTCAGCAGAGTTCCCACGTCTCAGAGCTCGTCCTGTATTATTAGTAACTATCAGGTCATTCCGTGTGCTCTTAACCACCAGGTCCATTATTGTCCTAACTACCAGGTCATAACACAGCCCTAAACTATCTGCTTTCACTCGGCTGGTTATTACAAATAAGGGGGACCCCACTCTAGTTTTTCCATTTATTTAATAATTAGATAAAACAAAACCAGAAAACTACACATGTAAAGCACTAATCATCTATATATCTCACTAACATATTTCTTTCTATCTTTCTCTAACTTTGCACATCTAACAATCAACATCTGTTATTTGTATTATTCATTCTATTCCAGGACTTGTGGTGCACATGGACGGCACACGGATGGTACACATGGACATGTACATGCATGTGCCACAAGAATGATGTCACACTGACACACGGATGGCACACAGACCTCACTGGAGAAACCGGTACCGGAATCACTAGGATGTGTGAAGTTGGCCTGATGATGGAATCTGCGATAGTGACTCCAAACCACATGTAAACAAAGCTTAAAAAATGGAAACTAAATGAAAATTTATCCATATACATTTATTATTTCATTAACCTCTTGCAAATAATTTAGTGCTTTTTCCCCTTTTATATTTTTATTATCTCCAAAGATATAGATATTTGACAGAATTAATGATCCAAAAAAAAAATGAACTGGTCTCAGCTTCCATATCTCCAGACGGCCTTTCTTTACTTTCCTTCTTTCCCAATGTTCTGTAAATCCTAATTATTATTAATTTCCAGCAATTAAAAATTGTGACTGTGTGTCAGTTAGTAGTTTGACAAGCATGCACGCTGTTGACATCCTTCAAGACATGAAGAGTAAGCTTTTAAACAAGAATCCCCGATATCCCCATCCTTCCCTTTAGAAATTCCATTCGAGAGAGAGAAGGAGAGATAAAATCTGTATTTGAACAGTAGCTTATATCAAATACATTCATTAGGTTACATGCTTCACTTGATTAATTATATTTAAAGAAATTGCGGGTACTTTGAATCTTCTTCTTATACATTACTGAATGCCACAGATCCCTAATTTCAAGAAGAAAAGAAGCTGAGGGCATTTTTTCAAACTATTCCGGACAGCCTGCTCCGCTCCCAGAGGGGCTGAATGTATTCAAATGTATCTCCATCAATGAACACAGTAATTATGAATTCAGCACTAATTAGTATATACACTACTTTCCTTGCATATTTGATTTCCACAGTGAGATGGTAATAAGGAAAGTGCCCATTTTTGTCGTATCTCATAAAAATTCCACAATGTTAGAAGGGGGGGAAGGGCAGATGGTGAAGAGAGACTGGGGATACATTAAATATGAAAAAACTTTACAGATAATTGGTCTGGTTACTGAGGGTATAAAACAACACTCTTACCTTGCAGTTAACATTCTGCTGGCTTAATATGCCGTTTTCAGGACATACAATTCTTATTTAAAGCAAGAAAAAAAAAAATTGTGGGTTTTTGATAGAGGAGGCTGATTTCTTCTTCCCCACGCTAGCCACTATACTAAGAGCAAGCTGTTGGCAGACTCAATGGGATAATATTAGAACAGGCCTTGGAATATTTATGAATAATTCCATAAACACGTTGTCAACACTTTGTTTGGTGTCTTTTTGCAGTTTCTTCCTATAAAAGAGGAAACAAAATTATAAAAAGCTTTTCATAAGGATTAAGATTCCTTTTTTTTACCCTTAATGTTGTATTTTCTTTTATATTTATTTTTGCTTTATTTATTTACATTATTATTTTTTTTTTTTTTACTTTTGGTAAATTATTTTTGCAAGCCTATACATTTTTTAGTTATTTATTTTTTTAAACTTCATTGTTTATTCAGGAACTGTAAATGTTGCCTAGTCACAAAGTACAGGCATTTCTTAACAAAAAAACCAAAACTTTCTCGGAGATTTCTCACTCAATCAAGACAACATTACGCCAAAGAGGCCTTTAGAGGAAAAAGCAAAACTGATATTACTTATTGTATGTTACAATAACTATAAATAGCTGGGGTTTTCTATACAAGAAAACAGAAAAAAAAAATACTCTTCAGAAGTCTGGTCTTTGAAGAATGTGTGTCACACGCCTTGTCTTATTTTACACCCTTTTCCCTATTCATTGTAGCGTTGAACAATACCATCTTCCCTAAAGGAAATCAGTAATAAAACCCCTTTGCAGGATATCCTATTTATAATTTTTCCCATTCAGATCCTAATGGGTGAACAAAATACTTTTGGCTGCTTAAACCATTCTTATTAATTTGATTCCAAAATCCGGTGTTCGACTTTTACGATTCCAAAAAGTCTTTTTTTTTTCCCCCTTTTTTTTTCCCCCCTCCACCTCGTATAACTCACTTTTGAACACTTTGGCATTCAATATAAATAACTTGATACAAAATGCCATATAGATTTATTAAAGACCCCATTTGGTTTTATTTAGCTTATCACATTTTTAATTAATAGATTTTTTTTTCTTTTTTTTTATTGCTGGCATGATCTCATTCCTTTACAATATCGATAAACGGAGGCGCACCTGCTCTATAAAACACACTTTATGTGAAACAGGCTATTCAGAATTTACAGCCTGTTCTGTCACCCATTGTTTCAGGGGTTGACACATAGGTGTGTTGTAGCTTTTTTTTTCTTCTTTTTTTTTTTTTACGCCAACGGAGTCAATTCACTTTGGCAAAATTGCAACTTTTTTTCATGACTGTTTACAAAATAAAAAGGAATCCGTAAAATGATTGCGGCACGTCATTTTCAATTAAAACCAAATTTATGAGGTCGATTAAATAAGAAAAGGTTCCTTATGTTACTCCCTTCAGATCCCAGGACCTATAGAGCTTTAATAGGAGTTGCAACCTTTTGAAAAACTGCGGTAATTGTCTTAAATGTTCCGGTTAGTTTTGCTTGTTTAATGATTTTTAAATATTACAAAACGCATCTCTTGTGGTGTTTTACATTGTCACAAACCTGTCACTTCTCTGATTTAATAGCAGGAATGAGACAAAAATCGTCTAAATTAAATGAAGCATTGAACATAATTATCTAACAAGCAATTGTGAATAAAAAAAAAATATGTGTAAAAAAAATAAAACTTATGCCGTAGTTTTGTAAACAGTGCTCTCAATATGACAAATGAAAAAAAAAAGCAAGTCAAAAAGCATTTTGGCCAAATAATTTATCAATTAATGTATTTACAGTTTTTCGCAATTGTAATATGGTCACATGTGTGGTGGAGGTACGGTATATGGACACTGCTACCGGGACCACCATATATCGTAGCTCCACACATTATGTGCCTGTGGGAAGGGGTGTACCCCAGAGCCAAGAGGATGAAGCTTAGCAACTGGGGTACTAATGCGTGGTGCTTCCCCTGCAGGTCCCACTAATTTGTTGCTTGTACCCGAGTACCATATTTTAGAGTGGAGATCAACAAAAAGCAGGTGTGAGCAAATATTAATCAGTTTGATCAACATGTGTTGACAAAGATAATCTTTGCAGTAGTAGATCACGGTGACATGTTACATATATTTCTTAGAAAAGTGACTAATTGCTAGTCTCTATATTCTGTCACTCACATCCGTATACACTGCTGGTCTCCTTGACTAAGCTTACATCATATTACATCTCTGCTGTCTAAATTCAGTTTGAGATACTTGGTTCTTGCGACTATAATACTGACATGAAAACGTTTCCATGTTATTACCATCTGGATCCAGCTTTAGGCTATGTTCACACTGGTAAGCTGGACCCATGTTATCAAAGCATGAGAGATGATAAATCCTATCAATGGCGCAACTAGAGCCCCATGGACCCCAATGCACAATACGGACCTGCGCCGTCCCCATATGTTGGTATTTACAGTATGTACACCAACCTGGGTCCATCCTGGCATATATGTCCCCCCATCCAGGCATATATGTCATCCATCCTGGTATTTATGTCCCCCATCCTGGTATAGACAGTTTTTCCACACATCCTCGTATATGTTTATCCCATTCTGCTATATATGTCCCCACATCCTGGTATATATGTTCCCCATCCTATTATATATGTCTCCCATCATGGTACAGGCTGTATGACTCTCATCGTGGGCTCCGCCTGGTGTATATGTCCACCATTTTGCCGCTGTTTTTAACCTATAAAAAATAAATAATTATACCCAACTTCCCCCTGCTGCCACGCCATGCGATGTCTTGTTCTGTATTTGGTGCAGAAGCTGGCAGCTGATTTCAGTGTTCAAATGACAGACGGCGCATGATGTCACTGCCATGCACCGATAGTGACTTGCACGCCAATGTAATCTTTCGATCCCGGCAGGTCTCTTTGATGCAAAGCATTTTAGCTGAATGTGAGTTCTCCGATACACATTCAGCTTAAATATAAGTTGGCGTCGGTGAGCACCCCTCCTGCATGGGCCCACGGTTGCACCTTTTGTGATTGTGATTGTTATGCCCCTGGATTCTATTAACTGTAATAGTATAAATCAGGTTTAATTTTTTTTTACTGGGTATAACAGTGAAGAATTGTTAGTATTTTATATTGTTCAAGTAAAGCAACTGAAATCAGGTAAAACTGAGGTCAACTAAGGCCTGTTGATAGCAATGGAAGGAAGAAAAATTTAATAGAGAGGTATGTTGTGAATTCTGTTGTCGGGCTCCCTCCTGTGGTCATGAATGGTACTTCGGCTGGTTCTGTCCATGGACTTCCTCTGGTGGGTGTTTCTGAGTTTCCTTCCACAGGTGACGAGGTTAATTCGTTAGCTGGCTGCTCTATTTAACTCCACTTAGATCTTTGCTCCATGCCACCTGTCAATGTTCCAGTATTGGTCTAGTTCTCTCCTGGATCGTTCTTGTGACCTGTCTTCCCAGCAGAACTTAAGTTCCTGCTTGTTTTTCTTTGGTTTGCTATTTTTCTGTCCAGCTTGCTATTTTTATTGTTGTCTTGCTTGCTGGAAGCTCTGGGATGCAGAGGGAGCGCCTCCGCACCGTGAGTCGGTGCAGAGGGTCTTTTTGCGCCCTCTGCGTGGTCTTTTTGTAGGTTTTTGTGCTGACTCAGTCTGTTCAGTAAGTCGGGCCTCACTTTGCTAAATCTATTTAATCTCTGTGTTTGTATTTTCATCTTTACTCACAGTCATTATATGTGGGGGGCTGCCTTTTCCTTTGGGGAATTTCTCTGAGGCAAGGTAGGCTTTATTTTTCTATCTTCAGGGCTAGCTAGTTCCTTAGGCTGTGCCGAGTTGCATAGGGAGCGTTAGGAGCAATCCACGGCTATTTCTAGTGTGATTGATAGGATTAGGGATTGCGGTCAGCAGAGTAACCAAGTCCCAGAGCTTGTCCTTATTATCAGTAACTATCAGGTCATTCCGTGTGCTCTTAACCACCAGGTCCATTATTGTCCTGACCACCAGGTCATAACAGAGGTAATATTTTTCAATATGTTTTTAATAAACTGTTCCTTAATCTTTCATTACTCACCGATCGAATGGGAAGTTTGACAGTATCTAGTCTAAAACTGATAAAGGAGTACATCTACCAATGACATTTATGGCATATCTGTAAGTAAAGCTTTAAATGTTTTATTGACATCGTTCCTAACTGTCACGATTCCTCCGCTCAGTGAGTGATTGTTTTGCCATCCTATGGAAACTAGGTCATGCTGAATTGTCAGTGTTATGATCGAAAGCACGGCTGTCCAGTCAGGGACTGGGAGGTGCAGGACTTTCTCCAGGTGCTCTCTGTTGCCTCTGTTGCCTGCCTGACATAGTTTGTGCTTCCTGGGGAGTTCTTCCCTGGTTCTGTTGTACTGAGTTCTGATCTTTCACTGCCTAAGCCTTGGTCCATGTTCTGGCTATCCCTTTGTCTTGTCCTTTTGCTTTGATCTGCTATCTCCTGGTATATTGATCCGGGACCGTGACCTGACTTATGACTTTGGCTTGTCCCTTGGTTTTCTACATGCTCTCTTGGTACTGGCTCTGGAACGTCTGACTTCTCTGCCTCACGGTCTCCATGAATAGTGAGTAGTCACATTATGTATGGACATATACCTTTTACCTCAGCAATTAATTTAGCTTGTACACTCTGTGACCAGGTGACGAATCTGACCAAGATAGTTAAGTATCTGGCCAGGGATCACCAGAGGCTAGAGTCATCACAGTCCCAGCTGCAGGGTCAGTTTAGTACTTTGTGTGCTTCCCAAAGCTCTCTGCTATTGACAGTAGTTATGTCTTCTGGACCCGCTGACGTGCAGTTGATCTCCTCCCCGAACCAGATGTGGTACTTCCTGACATATTTTAAATAATTTTTAACTCTATGACCATGGTCTTCTGTGGATGAGTCCCAGTGGGTAGATAGAAGCATGTCCCTATTGTGCGGGGGTCCTCAAACCTGGGCATTCTCTTTGTCCCCTCTAGCCCCAGAACGGTCTTCTGTTGATGCATCTTTTGATGCCTTTGGGATGATTTTTGATGAACTTGACAAGGTCAAGGTCGTGGAGGCTGAGATCATGAACCTGATGCAGGGGGGCCGCTCCTCTGAGGACTATAGTTCGGTGTTCCCGAAATTGTTCTCTGAGGTTCTGTAGCATTATGCAGCTCTCAGGTGTCAGTTTTGCCGTGACCTCATGGTTACTCTTAAGGATGCTCTGGTTTTGCATACTACACCCTGTTCATTAGGGGAGGCCATTCACATGGATAGTAGAATTAAGGAGACATGTGATGAGCGATAGGGGGTTTTGATCATACGTCCTCCTCTGATGACACTAGAGAGAGCATGAACATTCTTCTCCCCGGAAAGAAAATGGAGAGTGAAATGGAACCGGGAGAAGAACAGGGACCATTTAGCCTGATGAGAATTTAGCCGCTGGGCTGTCTGTAAATATACCAAGTTCTTGTGGTCTGTGAACACCTGGAAGGGAAAGCGAGCTCTCTCCAGAAGATGTCTCCACTCTGAGAAAGCCAACTTCATAGCTAGCAACTCCCTGTCCCCGATGGAATAATTCCTCTCCGCTGGTGAAAAGGTCTGAGAGAAGAAGAAGCAAGGATGCTTCCGACCTTGAGCATCGTTTTGGAAGAGGACTGCTCCAGCATCAATGGATGAGGCATCCACCTCCATAATAAATGGCCTATCTAAATCGGGGCGATGTAGGATGGGAGCGCTAGCGAAGTGTGACTTAATTGAGAGAAAGGCCTTGGAGACCTCCTCCGACCACAACTTGGGATTTGCCCCCTTCTTGGTGAGGGCAACCAAGGGAGCCACCAAAGTTGAGAAGTGGGGAATGAACTGGCAATAGTAATTGATGAACCCCATGAAGCGCCGCACCGCTTTGAGAGAATGGGGTTCCTGCCAGTCCAACACAGCCTGTAGCTTGGCAAGATCCATGGCCAATCCCTGGGCAGAGATGATATAACCTGCTCAAACACACACTTCTCCAACTTGGCATAGAGGGAGTTAGCCCGTAAGAGGTCGAAGACCTTGCAAACATCTCTCCGGTGGAAGTCTATATCTGGAGAGTAGATGAGAATATCATCCAGATAAGCTACGACTGAGTTGGTAAGCATATCCCGGAAAATGTGATTTACAAAGTCTTGGAAAACGTCTGGGGCATTACAGAGCCCGAAGGGCATCATCAGATATTCATAGTGCCCATCCCTGGTGTTAAAAGCCGTCTTCCATTCATCCCACTCATGGATGCGAATCAGGTTGTAAGCACCCCGCAGATCTAATTTAGTAAAAATGCTTGCTCCCCGTAGCCTATCAAAAAGCTCAGATATCAGGGGTAGTGGGTACTTATTCTTAATGGTGATGGCGTTAAGACCCCTGTAGTCTATGCATGGACGCAGTTCTCCACTCTTCTTCTGTACGAAGAAGAACCCAGCCCCTGCAGGTGACACTGACTTCCTAATGAATCCTCTTGCCAGATTCTCTTGGATATACTGTGACATTGCCTCCGTCTCCGGGAGAGACAATGGATAGACTCGACCCCGGAGAGGCTCAGCACCAGGCAAGAGGTCAATAGGACAGTCATAAGGGCGGTGAGGCAGAAGGGTCTCCGCAGCCCATTTGGAGAACAAATCCGCATAGGGCCAATATTGCTTGGGGAGAGAGAATAAATCTGCGGGTACACCAGTTGTAACAACCTGAACGCTTTCCCTCTGACATCTACCTCCACAAGATTCACCCCTTCCTAAAATTCTACCTGTGGACCACTCGATATGAGGAGAGTGATACCGTAGCCAAGGCATCCCTAACAGGATCTCATCAATTCCCTCAGGAATGACGAGCAGAGATATTATCTCCTGATGAGATGGTGACATGGACACAGTGAAAAGGATGGTCTGGTGTGTTATCTGTGAGGGCAGTGCCGACCCATTCACCACTCGTACAGTTACTGGATGAGCTAGCATTACCAGAGGAATTGCATGATGTTGGGTGAAGGCAGAAGACATAAAATTGCCCTCCGCCCCAGAATCCATGCAGAGCTCTACCGAGTGAGTGAATGAGCCTATTGTAATTGTCCCCTTAAAGGACAATTTGGAGGCAAACGTTGCCGTGTCTAGTGTACCTCCACCTACTACCACTAGACGCTGATGTTTCCTCGACCGCTGTGAACATCTGGTGGCAAGATGTCCTGACTGCTGGCAAACATGGCAGACCTTGTGTGCAGGAGCGGTCCAGGACTTAGATCCTGCTCGTGACACTTCCATGGCCTCTTGTGACTCAGGAGCCTGGACTGGAGATTCCAAAGGTTTGGCAAAGGTGGGAGCCAGCCGAAACCTCTGCCTACACTGGGCCCGCTCTAACCTCCGCCCGTGAAAACATAGGTCAATACGGGTATTAGCTATTATCTCCTCCATTGTGGCAGGAATCTCCCTTGAGGCCAGAGCGTCCTTCACGTGGTCAGCCTGCCCCCTCCAAAATATAGGGATAAGGGCTTTATCTGACCACTCCAGCTCAGATGCTAGGGTACAGAAGTGGACGGCAAAATGGCTGACCAAGGACGAGCCCTGAGTCAATGCCAACAGTTGGAGTGCTGTATCATGGGTGACTTGAAGCCCTAAAAAGACCTGTTTCAGAGTGCTCAGGAACAGCGGAGCACTCTGCACCACATGATCACCATGCTCCCACAGCGGCGTAGCCCACTCCAACACCCTGTCCGACAGGAGAGACACAATAAATCCCACCTTTGCCCACTCTGTGGGGAAACGTGCAGACAGGAGCTCGAGATGTATAGAGCACTGGCTCACGAAACCCCTACAAGATTTACTATTACCAGAAAATGTTTCTGGCAGCGGGAGGCGAGATAGAGTCGGGACAGGGGTGGCTGTGGACAAGGTTGCTGCAGCCTGAACAGCAACTGTGGTAACATCCGCAGCTGAGGTTGAGTGCTCGAGAGCCACCAACCTACCCTCCAGCTGCTGGATGTACCGCAAGGATTGCTGTTTGTCCGCCATTTACTAGCCAGACCCTGGCGCTAGTATTATGTTAGGGTTGGCGGAATGCACCGAGTTTATATACAGTGGGGTTAAAAAGTATTTAGTCAGTCAGCAATAGTGCAAGTTCCAACACTTAAAAAGATGAGAGGCGTCTGTAATTTACATCATAGGTAGACCTCAACTATGGGAGACAAACTGAGAAAAACAAATCCAGAAAATCACATTGTCTGTTTTTTTAACATTTTATTTGCATATTATGGTGGAAAATAAGTATTTGGTCAGAAACAAAATTTAATCTCAATACTTTGTAATATATCCTTTGTTGGCAATGACAGAGGTCAAACGTTTTCTGTAAGTGTTCACAAGGTTGCCACACACTGTTGTTGGTATGTTGGCCCATTCCTCCATGCAGATCTCCACTAGAGCAGTGATGTTTTTGGCTTTTCGCTTGGCAACACGGACTTTCAACTCCCTCCAAAGGTTTTCTATAGGGTTGAGATCTGGAGACTGGCTAGGCCACTCCAGGACCTTGAAATGCTTCTTACGAAGCCACTCCTTCGTTGCCCTGGCGGTGTGCTTTGGATCATTGTCATGTTGAAAGACCCAGCCACGTTTCATCTTCAATGCCCTTGCTGATGGAAGGAGGTTTGCACTCAAAATCTCACGATACATGGCCCCATTCATTCTTTCATGTACCCGGATCAGTCGTCCTGGCCCCTTTGCAGAGAAACAGCCCCAAAGCATGATGTTTCCACCACCATGCTTTACAGTAGGTATGGTGTTTGATGGATTCAACTCAGTATTCTTTTTCCTCCAAACACGACAAGTTGTGTTTCTACCAAACAGTTCCAGTTTGGTTTCATCAGACCATAGGACATTCTCCCAAAACTCCTCTGGATCATCCAAATGCTCTCTAGCAAACTTCAGACGGGCCCGGACATGTACTGGCTTAAGCAGTGGGACTCGTCTGGCACTGCAGGATCTGAGTCCATGGTGGCGTAGTGTGTTACTTATGGTAGGCCTTGTTACATTGGTCCCAGCTCTCTGCAGTTCATTCACTAGGTCCCCCCGCGTGGTTCTTGGATTTTTGCTCACCATTCTTGTGATCATTCTCACCCCACGGGGTGGGATTTTGCGTGGAGCCCCAGATCGAGGGAGATTATCAGTGGTCTTGTATGTCTTCCATTTTCTAATTATTGCTCCCACTGTTGATTCCTTCACTCCAAGCTGGTTGGCTATTGCAGATTCAGTCTTCCCAGCCTGGTGCAGGGCTACAATTTTGTTTCTGGTGTCCTTTGACAGCTCTTTGGTCTTCACCATAGTGGAGTTTGGAGTCAGACTGTTTGAGGGTGTGCACAGGTGTCTTTTTATACTGATAACAAGTTTAAACAGGTGCCATTACTACAGGTAATGAGTGGAGGAAAGAGGAGACTCTTAAAGAAGAAGTTACAGGTCAGTGAGAGCCAGAAATCTTGATTGTTTGTTTCTGACCAAATACTTATTTGCCACCATAATATGCAAAAAAAACGTTAAAAAAACAGACAATGTGATTTTCTGGATTTTTTTTTCTCAGTTTGTCTCCCATAGTTGAGGTCTACCTATGATGTAAATTACAGACGCCTCTCATATTTTTAAGTGGTGGAACTTGCACTATTGCTGACTGACTAAATACTTTTTTGCCCCACTGTATATATATGTATAAATAGGTGCGTTCGCAACCCGGGGTCCACCGTGCAGGAGAGGAACCTGCTGCTGGCAAATGGCGGCGCTATATGGCGGTATAAGCAAACTCTGTTTACTCCACAGAGTCGCTAGAAATAGGATGCTGTGCCGTGTTAGTGTCACAGGGGAACACAGCTAACTGCTGAGCTGGAGGCAGTCAGTGGTCACGCACCCAGAAAAGCATACAAACACTCCTCACCGGAGGAGCTGGTATTCTAGGGGCTTATTTCAGCCGGGTCCCTGAACACACACATACAGGCACAACCACAATTAACAAGCTCATGACATGAGGTGATACTAGCGCATGGCCGTGCGGCCATGCAAACCTTATATAGCTGCAGCACGTACAGGACCTTCCTAGAAGGACCAATGAGAGGCTGCTATAGAGCCTGAGCACCTACAGGACCTTCCTAGAAGGACCAATATATTTAGCTGCAGCATCTGAACTTGTGACCCCTGACCTCCAATGAGAGGTCTTACCTTGGGCATGCTCAGAGTGTGCAAAGCTGGACTTAGTCCCAGAAAAGCCTGCTTGCCGCTGACCAGTGCAGGTTACAACAGCAGAGCCTGGAAAGGCAGCAGTAACCCTTTGCACAGCATCAGGCTGAGTGAGACGCTGGAACTGACGTCTCCACTGAGCAGGCTCCACTGCGGCTGATGCAGAATGGGAGACCGCAGCAGACACCGCTCGAGATTCCCCCTGTGCAGCGGCGGGAACTCGACTCCTAACATTCAGCTGTCTAAATCTTTGACCGTGTTCTGACTATCCCTTTGCCTTGTCCTTTTGCTTTGATCTGCTATCTCCTGATTTTTGACCCTAGGCAGTGACATAACTTATGCCTTTGTCTTTTCCATTGGTTTTCAACGTGGTCTCTTGGTACTGACCCCGAAACGTCTGACTTCTTTGCCTCATGGTCTTCTGTAAGTAGTGACTAGCGTCATACCTCCCTTGTAGAATCAAATTTTTAAGCATATGTCAGACACCTTTGCCAGGCAACAAAGCTTGTCGGGGGTGTCTTTGCTGTCATCTTAGATTATATACGCAGTGGTCCCTGAAAACTGGCAATAACTGAAGCAAAAAATATAAACAAACAAGTTTCACATAATAGCGCAACAACATAATGTATGTAAAGAAATTGAAAAAAGGCTGTTTCTGTTAAGCCAATTGACATAAATGTAGTGCACAATCACGGTGATATCACGATCTTACAATATGCATGCTCATAGATATTTTGGGCCCAGTCACGCACTTTAGGCTGGAACTACCATACTTCAGTAGGCCTGTGACATCTCTGCCCATGAACGGTGTAAGGTTGTGGCAACATCTTGACATCACAACGTGAGATGCAACCTTATGAAGCGAACTCTAGGCTGGAATTTCTGGCTGGGACTAGGTCAGGGATAAATCTGCGTATGCACATTGTAAGGTTGCAGCAACATTGTAATGTCACAGTGTTCTGCATGACTTTACAATATACACTATAGGTCAACATGCACAGAGTAGTCCTGAGCCTAGTCAGAGTAGGAAACTCCGTCCTTGCATGAAGATGTGGCGTGCAGCGGTCATGAGATGATGCGTCGAAGACCATATGGGGACAGTGAGAAGTGGAGGTATTACTTATTTGTTTTGATTTTAAATCCTTTTTCAGCCCTACAGTTCATCTGCCATTTTGCTGAATTTGAGTAGAGCAAATAAAAAATATCTTCAGTCTGGACAAAATAGATTTTTGCAAAATTCAAGTGGAATTCAATTCCACTCAAATAAATGTGTCCATCTCTAATGAACACATCTGTATATAAGAACAAAAGGGCTATAGAAAGCCATCCAACATCTTCAAAAAAAAGTTTGGGTTGCATTAGTAGCCCAAGAAAGCCTTAAATATCTTTAATTTGCACCTCCAGATCCATTTGGGCTATTCTAACCATTGATAGTATATACCATCTTTTATCCATATTTTGTAGAATATGGGTCCACAAAAAAATGGACATGTGAATAATCCAATTAAAATCATTGAGTCCGTGTTCTGCCAGTCAACATAATTGATAGAACAGATGTGTCAAAAAAATGACACATGAATGAGCCCTGATCTGCAAAAATACAAACATGTCCTATTTTGTTTCGATAAGTTGATCAAAGTTGTCCATTCAACTAAAACCTACACACGGTCCATAAATGGAACCATTGCACAGGAAAACAATGGCCTCTTTTTCAGGTATCACGTAAAGCAATCGATGTGTGAATCTGACTTCTGTATTTTCAAAGAACGACTCCCCCCCAAACAATCTTAATATTATTACTATGGCATATTCTAATAATATATTAGACACCCTTTTAACACTATTTTAAATCTATCCATGACTTGACTTTTGTATTTGGCCGTCTATTTTTCAGCTTGTTCCAGTTTGGCACTAATATTCCTACTTGTACAGCCACGTAAATTTGTAAAAGCTAGATCTGTAAAATCCGTCCATTAATGTCTTATACTGTAAATGTACCAAACTTTTTTTTATAGTTCACTGGCAAATGAATATTTCTTGGTTTACAGTTTCTAATTGCTTTCACAGACTTTGTCCATATGTAAATATCATTTACAGCCTGACACTCATTGCCTAATGCTCCGATTTGTGCCACGGAAGAAGAACAGATTTCAATAGTTAGTTGCGCATTCAGTCGAGGAGGTTTATTTTTTAATGTTTAACAGTTAATACAGTCCTGGCTGTTTGAGCCACTTTAGACACATATTCCAGAACTGGTTTTAATGGAAAGTCTCTAAAGTTATAGAACTAGAACATTTAATGCTACCTTCAGTAACTGAAACACTGAAGGATGTGTAAAAGTCTTTTTCTTTTTTTTAATTTGGAGTGTACCAAAACAGGGGTCTGTATTTCCAAGTTCTTCCATGATTTGAATAGTCACGGGAGCCATTTTCTGAATAACGTAAAGGGATTACATCTCTCGATTTTACTTACAAACGCTGTTTACACAATGTCCTCCTGCAGAGAACCCTAGCGCTCAACCATAACCTGTGGGGAAACTAATTAGAAAATTTTTAATTCTCCTCCAGTGCCCCTTCAGGAAATATGAAGTATTACACTCTTTCCTTTGTTAACTAAAAATTGCCACGGTTTGTATTTGATAACTCCTGGCAAATGTCATCTCTTGTAAGTTATGAAAAAATATAAAAAAGATTATCTCAGCACAGGAACTTTTTTAACACCTTAAGCCCTGAGGGTTGTTTGCACGTTAATGACCTGGCCAATTTTTACAATTCTGACCACTGTCCCTTTATGGGGTTATAACTTCTGGAACGCTTCAATGGATCCCAGTTATTCTGACATTGTTTTCTCGAGACATATTGTACTTCATGATAGTTGTAAAATTTCTTTGATATTACCTGCTTTCATTTGTGAAAAAAACGGAAAATTTTGAAAATTTCGCAATTTTCTAACTTTTAATTTGTATGCCCTTAAATCACAGAGATATGTCACGCAAAATACTTAATAAGTAACATTTCCCACATGTCTACTTTACATCAGCACAATCTTAGAAACAAATTTTTTTTATTAGGGAGTTATAAGGTTAAAAGTTAAAAGCAATTTCTTATTTTTACAACACCATTTTTTTTAAGGACCACATCACATTTGAAGTAATTTTGAGGGGTCTACATGATAGAAAATAACCAAGTGTGACACCATTCTAAAAACTGCACCCCTCAAGGTACGCAAAACCACATTCAAGAAGTTTATTAACCATTCAGGTGTTTCACAGGAATTTTTGGAATGTTTAAAAAAAATGAACATTTAACTTTTTTCACAAAAAATCTACTTCAGCTCCAATTTGTTTTATTTTACCAAAGGTAACAGGAGAAAATAGACCCCAAAAGTTGTACAATTTGTCCAGAGTACGCCGATACCCCATATGTGGGGGTAAACCACTGTTTGGGCGCATGACAGAGCTCGGGAGGGAAGGAGTGCCATTTGACTTTTCAATGCAAAATTGGCTGGAATTGAAATGGGATGCCATGTTGCGTTTGGAGAGCCGCTGATGTGCCTAAACATTGAAACCCCCCACAAGTGACAACATTTTGGACTGTAGACCCACTAAGGATCTTATCTAGATGTGTTGTGAGAGCTTTGAACCCCCAAGTGTTTCACTAAAGTTTATAACGCTGAGCCGTGAAAATAAAAATACTTTTTCTTATCTACAAAATTATATTTTAGCCCCCAGTTTTGTATTTTCCCAAGGGCAACAGGAAAAATTGGACCTCAACAGTTGTTGTGCAATTTGTCCTGAGTATGCTGCTACCCCATATGTGGGGGGTAACCACCGTTTGGGCACATGGCAGAGCTCGGAAGGGAAGGAGCGCCATTTGGAATGCAGTCTTAGATCTGCAGGCGCCACATTGTGTTTGCAGAGCCCCTAATGTACCTAAACAGTAGAAACCACCCAAAAGTGACCCCACATTGGAAACTAGACCCCTCAAGGAACTTATCTAGATGTGTTGTGAGAACTTTGAACCCCCAAGTGTTTCACTACAGTTTATAACGCAGAGCCGTGAAAATAAAAAATCTTTTAATCTTTTAATCAGTATGACCAAAAACCAGCTATTCATGAATTTCTTTTGGGGGAGGCGTTTATACCGTTCCATGTTTGGTAAAATGGATAACGCAGTTTTATTCATCGGGTCAGTACGATTACAGCAATACCTCATTTATATTTTTTTATGTTTTGGCGCTTTTATACGATAAAAACAATTTTATAAAAAAAAGAATTATTTTTGCATCGCTTTATTCTGAGGACTATAACTTTTATTTTTTCGCTGATGATGCTGTATTGTGGCTCGTTTTTTGCAGGACAAGATGTTTTCAGCAGTACCATGGTTCTTTATATCTGTATTTTTGATCGCGTGCTATTCCACTTTTTTTTCAGCGGTATGACAATAAAGCGTTGTTTTTTGGCCTTTTTTTTACGGTGTTCACTGAAGGGGTTAGCTAGTTGTACAGTTTTAAAGGTTGGGTTGTTATGGATGTGGCGATACTAAATATGTGTACTTTTATTGTTTTTTTATTTAGATAAATGAATGTCTTTATGGGAACATTATATATTTTTTTCCTTTAATTAGGAATTTTTTTTTTATTTTTTTTTTACACATCTAAATATATATTTTTTTACTTTGTAACATTGCCCCGGGGGGTATCATGTTATAAGGTGAGATCGCTGATCTAACACTTTGCACAGCACTGTGTCAGATCAGCGATCTGACGAGCACTGTTCCTGGCTTACCAGCGCCTGCTCTGAGCAGGTGCTGGTAAGCCACCTCCCTGCAGCACCCGGATGCAGCCCCATGGCCATTTTGGATCAGGGCCTGCAGGGAGGAGACGCTCTGTACAAGATGAGCACATCGCCTTGTACCGAGGGTCTCAGGGCAGCCCGGAATGCTGCGATCATGTTTGATCACAGTGTGTCAGGTTAATGTGCCGGGGGCGGTCCGTGACAGCTCCTGACACATAGTGCCGGATGTCAGCTACGATAGTCAGCTGACACCTGGCCGTGATCGGCCGCGCTCCCCCCGTGAGCGCGGCCAATTCCTATGACGTACTATCCCATCCCTGGGAATTAAGTCCCAGGTCACCTTGATGGGATAGTACGTCATATGGGATTAGGGGTTAAACACATTCAATTGTGGAAGTTATTATTATTCCAAGATCTATTAATTAAAATGTGCTTTGTTCGTGGGACAACCCCATTAAGTTTCTTAGTGCTTAACCCCTTCATGACCTTGGGATTTTCCAATTTTCCATGTTCATTTTTCGCTCCCTTCCTTCCCAGAGCCATAACTTTTTTATTTTTCCTTGAATATGGCCATGTAAGGGCTTATTTTTAGCAGGACAAGTTCTAGTTTTGAACAACATCATTGGTTTTAGCGTGTCTTGTACTAGAAAATGGAAAAAAATTCCAAGTGCAGTGAAATCCTACACTTGTTTTTTGTTTGGCTTTTTTGCTACGTTCACTAAATGCTAAAACTGACCTGCTATTATGATCCTCCAGGTCATTACAAGTTCATAGACATCAAAAAACGTCTATGTTCTCTTTTATCTAAGTGGTACAAAAAAATGCGCTATTTTCCGATACCTGTAGCGTGTCCATTTTTCATGATCTAGGGTCGGGTAAGGGCTTATTTTTTTGTGCGCTGAGTTGTCGTTTTTAGTGATACCATTTTGGTGCAGATACGTTCTTTTGATCACCCGTTTTTGCATTTTAATGCAATTTCATGGTAACCAAAAAACGTGATTCTGGCGTTTTGAATTTTTTCTTGCTACGCCATTTAGCAATCAGGTTAATCCTTTTTCTATTGATAGATCGGGCGATTCTGAACGCGGCGATACCAAATATGTGTATATTTGATTTTTTCATTGTTTTATTTTGAATGGGGCGAAAGGGGGGTGATTTAAACTTTTAGATTTTTTTCATTTTTTTCATATTTTTTTAAACACTTTTTTTTACTTTTGCCATGCTTCAGTAGCCTCCATGGGAGGCTAAAAGCTGGCACAACTCGATTGGCTCAGCTAAATAGGAGCGATCATCAGATCTCTCCTATGTAGCTGAATTACAGGCTTGCTATGAGTGCCGACCACAGGGTGGCGCTCACAGCAAGCCAGCATCAACAACCATAGAGGTCTCAAGGAGACCTCTGGTTGTTATGATGACGCATCGCTGACCCCCGAAAATGTGACGGGGGTTGGCGATGCACGCATTTCCGGCCGGATGGCCGGAAGCGGTAGTTAAATGCCGCTGTCAGCGTTTGACAGCGGCATTTAACTAGTTAATAGTGGCAGGTGGATCGCGATTCCACTTGCTGCTATTGCGCGCACATGTCAGTTGTACAAAACAGCTGACATGTCACGGCTTTGATGCGGGCTCTGTGCCGGAGCCCACATCAAAACAGAGGATCTAACCTCGGACATACTAACCATCTAAGGTCAGAAAGGGTTTAAGGTACAAAGGGAGAAAATGGGAAAATAATTAAATCTATTTACTAATTTTTATCCTATGAAATCGATCTTAAGAGTTACATCAATCATACAGTTGCCATATTGCTATTCTACTATCCTTGTGTCTGCTATGGGATCCTTGGAGAGGAGACCCAACCTTCCTTGATCCATTTATTTTATTATTAAATAGCAGGAAACTTTTCAGAATTTCTCTCTCTTGAAGAACAATAAAGGAGAGGGGATTTGGTACAAGGGTGAGAAATAGGTCGTAAAGGGGGAAAGAAACTCAGGCCCACCTGGTCAAGGTGGAATACAAGGTACTATAAATGAGTAGATCTTTAAAATTAAAATTCACCAGAGTCATAACATTTTTCCCAAAAAACTAACTCAATTTATCATGAATCTCAATATTTCAAAGTGTATAACACTTTGAGCTATGTATTCCACCAGTGAGCTGTGTATGACACTCTAAAGTTCAAGAGATCTCAACCTATCTGACTATAAGAGAATAGATGGTAACCAGTGTTAACAATCAGCTGTTTATGGGTGGTGCGTACGCTCCTAATATCAAACTATTACCACATTGGTGAGTGGAAAAAATACTGTATATTTCTTTTATTAAATGCACACTCAGTTTCAGGGATTTGACAATTATGGCCTGCTCATCTGACAATGCAGTAATGACACTTTCTGTGACACACAAGCCTTGGTTTCAGGATTTTAGTTTTGTGGCAAAATTAGGACAGATGGGTTTTATGCTGCTCTCCTTGTTGGCAGTGTTTTAATAATAATATTAAATGCTCTCATAAGGATCTGATACTGCAATATATCTCAGCTCAATCAACTCTCAGTCACACTGAGTGACTATACAGGTCCAGTCAATCTCTGTATCACTTGAATCTTTGGATTATTATTCACAGACTATCACTCTTATGTTCAAAGTGCTTCAGCATTGAAATAGTACACCACAATCAGATTAGGCCTGATAACTGTAACGAGCTGTGCACTCTGACCTCCTATCCCAAGTCTGTAAAATCCTAAGATGGAGCTGCTTAGTCAGCCCCCATCATTTTTACTGGCTGTGATAGTCACCCCTTAATGGCTGACTAGGCTACTTGATGTGATAGCTGCAGCGCCAGATGTCATTAGTTGGCTCAATTGGTGCAGCAATCGTCTGAAGTGTTTGGAATGGTGCTGTTTTATTTTGTTTACAAAATAAATGCAAATTGTTCAAATTCACTAGACTGAAAAATTTCAGGAAATTCGACTCAAAGCCAATTCGCAGTAGATCAATCCACTTGTCTCTACTGAGCACCATAATGGGCGCTCGGCGAGAGGGGGAACAGTCAAGGTTGCTCTTTCCCATTTGGTGAGTGGTGAACAGCTACAGTATACAGTGATGCGGTCATGTAAACATAGTAGAAGATAATTTATGCAAGTCATAACAATAAGCCAAGGGAACCATAACTGCGTGCAACTTGGTTATGAAAAAGGTAGCTTCAAACAGAACCTGAAAGAGAGATTATTTTTATTTTTGCTATGCAGTCCCCTATCTTCTATTAATTACACCACTAGTACTAATAACCAGGCTTGTCATCTTTCAGTAAATTCTTGCACAAGCCTTAGAAACAGGAGATTTTTTCTACTGTCCATGAAAAAAAAGAGTTTAGCGAATAGCTGCAAAAGTATCAAATTCATCTTGAATTATTTTTACCCAAAAAATTTGGATGCACTAGAATACATTTTTTTGTGAGTCAATTTATGGCTGTATTCAAAAGGGCCAAAAACGTATAAAAAAACCCCCCAGACCTCACCTTGTCTACGCAACTTCCCTCTCAGTCTTTCTGCTTCGGTCTTCACAGTCCACTGGTCTTCATATCAGGTGTTCAGCACCTCCCTAGCCTCTAGGCCTCGCACAGAAGTAACAGACCATAATCAGAACCTACTGCCCGACGCGCGTTTCACATTCTGCTTCTTCCTGCCCCAGGAAGAAGCACAATGCAAAACACGTGTCGGGCAGTAGGAGGTTCAGCGTGTCACTTGGCATCAAGTTTTTTTGAAGTGGTACATCTACCAAGGTAATATGTATTGATTGGGATTGCCACATGGCAGAAAGTCGCTCGGCACTATCTACGATAGAGGGTGCAGCGCTATATTATTGAACTTAGCCATGGATTCACTTGTGGAATTGAGCCTGTTATACACGTGCACTATCCTGTGATAGCCGTAGAATGAAGTGGATCCTGTGGTGTAGTGCATATGCCACGTACTTGTAGGATTGTGTTACAGTTCGCGCATAGCCATACCCTGCACATATGCCATCACTATAGTCCTCTCATATGCTCTTTCTTTGGATATTTTGAATAGAGGGTATTTCAGGCAGCTATTATTAGGATAGCAGTTATTATTTGTACAACTTGTGTTTGGTTACTAGGTGAAATATGAATGCCCTCTACATTGTTGATGAGTAACGTATAATGACTATATGAGTAGCAGGGAGGTGCTTTATTTCCAAACTACATACCTTTAATTGTTATATGTACAATTTCCAGCTGACATCTAAGAATTATTTGTTATTGGTGTAGGGGCACTATTTTATTGTTGTATGTATTGTTTTTATATATGTAAATAAAAGTTAATTTTTAAGTAAAGAGCAAAGGACACTTTTTTGATTCATTTGGCTTAATATTCAAATGGTCAGTATTATGTTTGTATATTTGATGAAGTGTTGCCCACCCTAGGTGTAGGAGAATGGGCTGGGGTATTATGTTTTTTTCTATACCTATGTATAATGAGCTGTGTGCACTCTGACTTTCTATTACTAGGCTGTCAACTCCTAATGTGGCGCTGCTTGATCGGCCCCCATATTTTTTAGTGGCTGTGACACTCCTCCCTAAACTATGTGATGCGATAACTGTAAGGCTTCATGGGAAAGCATGAGGAGCCATGCCTGACAGTATTAGTCCACTCCATCACTGCTGCAATCTTCAGCTATGTTTGAAATGTCCACTGGTTATGGTTTTTTTTTTTCGATCCTTGGATATTGAATCGTAAATTGTTCAAAGTCATATGAACTGGAAAATTTATGGCTGCCGTGTTTTGTGTTCAAAAGGGCCAAAAAGTTATAAAAAACAAACTTTTTCTCAGTTTTCACCTTGTCTACGCAACTTCCCTCTAAGTCATTCTAGTTTGGTCTTCATAATCCGCTTGTCTTCTCCATGTCGGGTCTTCAGCACCTCCCGCGCCTCTAAGCCCTGCGACGTCATGAATTTGAAATCCAATTCACTTCATGAAGTGATAGTCTAGACCAGGGGTCCCCAACTCCAGTCCTCAAGGCCCACCAACAAGTCATGTTTTCAGGATTTCCTTTGCATTGCACAGGTGATGCAATTATTACCTGGACAAGACTAAGGAAATTCTGAAAACATGACATGTTGGTGGGCCTTGAGGACTGGAGTTGGGGACCCCTGGTCTAGACTGTGTCATGACTAAATCTAGACTGAGTAAGCCTCAGGCACTGTCATGATATGCATAGGGCGCGCCACTGACATCATGACGTTGAGAGTCCTAGTAGGAGTCGAAAGCACTAATGGGCCGCTGGGGCCTGTAGCATGACAAGATGAGGGCTTGGGACCTTTTTTTTTTTAAAAAAAACAAACTTACATTTTATATGCTCTGGGTCATATAGAGACTCTAGAGAATTAGTTAGAGCAAATACATAGATGTAAATCAAATTTCTTGGCCAAATTCGAGCAAATTTGGAAAATTCAAATGTTGGCACGTTTTCTTATCACTTTTTTTTTTAAGCTGAGAGTGATCATTTGACAAGTCAATACTAATATTCATACTTACCTCTACTAACAACACTATAATAAAAAAATACATTGTATAATAATATAATCTGCTTGAGTGTTTTCTCACATTATTATAAAATTTTTGTGAAAATCTCTTTTCCAAACCATAAAAAAATTATTTCCGCTTCCCCCCAAAAAAAAGTTAAACATTACTGTTCTTCTGTTAATTTCCAAATCCCATTCCTGTCTTTTCCCTTCGCTATGTCAGAGCCCGATAATTAGACGTAACCCCCATGAGGAGTAGTCTCTTCTAAGGATATTGAGATGCACAATATTACAAGTGTTAGGCCGTGCATTAGGAGGAACATTAGGAAATACAAGGCTGGACACACTTTATAATTCAGAAGCAGAAGTGAGATGGCAAATTATGGCTCTCCTCAAAATGATTGCAGTAAGGTCGACTACGCAGTAGTCCTGCTCAGCAGATAAAATATGTGCGGGCCGGTTACACACACCGCAATGATTAAACATTTACCGCCTAAAGAGGATTCAATGTCAATTTTAGATTTATTGCTTGGAAATACTTGTTTGCATAGAATTCTTTGGACACATTTTTTTTGGCGGATTTTTTGAAAATAGATTTAACGTCAGGGTTTCTTCACGCTAGCCGTTCGATATAAATTATATATTAAACTGTATTTGCAATGGATCGCTGGCCGTGACAAGAAGTCTTTGTCAACGAAGTGTTTGCTTTTTTTTTTTTTAGTTTTAGTAATATGAGTTTCCTATTCATACCGTCCAAAAAAAAATAAAAATTCAAAAAATGGGCAGCACTTAATAGAGCTAATCTCTTGTTCTGATTCAGCCTTCAAGATCAACAGCCTGTAAATAAGTAAGGGGGGGGAAAAAAAAAAAAAAAAACGAAGGTCTAAACGGATTTAGGAGCTGTTAATCTTCCCATAGTGGAATCTCCGGCTTCTTTAGACTTCACTCTTTGTTGACAGAAGTGGCTTACATTGTGCCAGCTCCAGTGGCTCAAAAGCCGTTTTCTTTTGAAGGGGTTGCTATCACCACTCTGCATGCGTGCCACCCTTACCCTGCACTGGGAAGATAGGCTGGCCACAGCAGTGCGAGGAGAGATTGAATTTGTGTGTCACTTCATAGCATATGCTGCATTCAGCCCCTGTAAGGAGTGCGGAGCGAACTGTAAGCGATGACAATGGGTAGTGCTACATGCTTCCTGCCTCCTCTTGCTCTTATTTGACTTTGTCTGCATCAGTGATTTTATTATGACAGCCTGAATACTGAGGAGGGAATTAAACTGTTAAGCAAGCATCAGAGGCTGTCTAATGTTTAATGCAAGAGTCGAAGCATGTAAGAACTGATAATGAATACAAACAGGACGACATCTTATTTGCTATGTTTTTACTAGGATGACTTGAGAGCTTTGACATTCTTTTTGCAAAATTTTTTTTTTCCTATTCTCTTCCGTCTTTTTTCTTTTTTTTTTTTTCTTTTTTTTCAAGGGGTTAAAAATTCCCTAGCCGCAGTGACAAACGTTGCCTAAATGTGATGTGAATTAAAGGCGGCTGTAGGAGATTGCAATACTTGGAAATCACCACCTATAATAATTATGTATAGATAGGAGCTAGTCATGGCTGTTAAAAGGTCACCCAGTGAGATGTAATTGCCTTTTTCATACTCCACTACATTTAGTAGGACAGAAGCACGACCCTGCTGGCAATTGCCATAAATATGCCATCTTGAGAATGTAATGAAACATGCCAGCACTCCCCAGCTCTTGCTGACTGCCCAATTCCAGCTATGGCATTTGGATGCGAAAAAAAAAAAGGGTGCGAAAAAAATTGTAAATAAACAACAAGATAAAATAATATTAATACAAAGGAGAAAGGTGTGAAAAAGAAGCAACATTTTCATTTAATCATCCACATCATAATTCACAGCAGATAAAATGCTCGTATGAAAACTTGATGAGGAATTTCGCAACTTGGGGGGTCCCTTTTTCTGCTTTTTACCCCATTCTAGAAAAAGCTCCTTTCTCAGTATTGGAAAATACTTTACTGTGGTGAGAAGAACTGACAAAAGGACATTTGAATCTATACCCACATTAATTTATTAAAATAATTTTCTGCTCTTCCCTTATAGTATAAAAATACTCTAAGGGTAGAAAAAAAACAGCTGTTGCTGACTGCCCAATTCCAGCTAAGGCTTTTGGGTGTTAAAAAAATGGGAAAAATGTAAATAAACAAAACAAAAGAAATAACAATACAAAAGGAAAAGGTGTGAAAAATAACCAACATTTTCATTTAACCACCCAGATAAAATGCTCATATGAAAACTTGATGATGAATTGGGAATTCTAGGGGTCTATTTTTACCCCGCCCTAGGAAAGCTCTTTCTGAGTATTGAAAAAAAAATTTCCTTTGGTCAGAAAAACTGACAAAAGGTACTTTGAATCTACACTAACATCCATTCCGTTAAAATTATTTTCTGTTCTTCCCTTATAGTATAAAAACAGTCTAAGGGTAGAAAAAAAAACCCTCCACTTTTGCTGATTGTCCAATTCCAGCTATGGCTTTTGGATGCAAAAAAGGGAGAGAAAAAAATTGTACCTAAACAATAATAAACAACAAAATAATATAATCATAATAGAAAAGAGAAAAGTATGAAAAATAATCAAAAATGTCATTTAACCACACAGTCAAAATTCACAGCAGATAAAATACTCATATGAAAACTTGATGAGGAATTGGGTCTCTTGGGGCTTCCTTTACTGCTTATTATTACGCCATCCTTGTAAGTCTCTCAGTACTGGACAATACTTTCCTGTGGTCAGAAGAACTGACAAAAGGACCTTTGAGTTTACACCAACATCAATTCATTAAAAATATTTTCTGCTCTTCCCTTATAGTATAAAAATAGTCTAAGGGTAGTAAAAAAAACACAAAAAAAATTGCCTAGTTACTAAACCATAAAAACATATGGTGCCATCGACAGCAGATGAAATAGTATTTAGATCACACTCGCATCACTTCTGTATGCTTTCTAAGAACAGAATGAAGATGATTTCCTTCTGGAATGTTTTAGTCATAGAGGTGTAAATGGATAAAGCAAATATATTGGATGTTGATAAAAAAAATTAAATCTGATTCCAAATTGTTTGAATTATTTATTTTTTGTACATTTTCAATGTTTGAAGCACTTTTTTTTATTTCAGATTTTCATTTCATTTGTGTTCTTTTCTATACATTTCTATAAACATTTGTAAATAAAAGGACGAATAATAAAATAAATAAATAAATAAAATGATATATTCTCACCCTATAACAAATATGTTAATAAAAAACGTGTATAAAAATAAAACATAATATAAAATAACATAAATATTTGTATTTATAGCACATGTACATAAAATAAATGATCTGCACATACATAACGCACCGTACTATGAGATACAGAAAGAAATTGATCAATAGCCTTATGGCTCGTAGGTCATAAATGACATAATTTTACATAATAGGATGGGTGGAAATTTTCGACAGTTGATGATAACGGACAATAACGTAGCTGTCAAATATTGGATTTTTTTTTTTTTAAGTGTTGGAGTTCTCTTTTCATTTTCATACCCCTATTCCCGCTATCCTCCTGAGTAACTGCTCCACTAGTTATTACCAATTGAATTTTCAATAGCAAACTTACCAGGCCCTAACTTTGACAAATTTTATTTCACATTTGTCAAAGGAAATAAAGCTGACAGCATTACAGGGGCTGTATACTAAAACTAGTATCTCAATTCCAACAGTCTGTCCAACCCTACGCTCTCCGGGGAAGCATTAAATCTGGGCCCAATTCACAGCTTTGTTTGAACATTATATTTTCCCCTTTTCTTTCTACCTTTGATATTTATTTCAGTGTTAAATCTATTCTTCCCTCCATCTATTACCCTGTTTTATTTCTGTTTTTGAGAACCTATATTTTTGCTAATAAATATTCAGTACACCACTTCATCCTGTATTTAATATGCCCAGTGCACGGTTGCTATTCCAACTTCGCAACAGATTGAGTGGACATTCCACTCTTGCAGTGTAGCCATAAAAATCAGGAACTGAACTTATAAAATTCTACCTTCCCTCCCATACCATAGGTTTGGAGTCAGAGCGTTTTCCCCACCGGCAGCTTCCAGCACAGAACAGAACCACAGCTCCTCCCTGTGGTGCACATGCTGGATTACCGGCCTCCTTCCTCTCTGTACAATCATTTCCTAGTACAGCTCCTTCACCATTCTCAGCACCTCCTTATCTTTATAGAAAGGGCTCTTAGGTCCGTGCT